>NW_009930148.1:129198-129612 GCF_000696875.1 Nestor notabilis | reverse complement strand
TTGCGGTGGTCAAGGCCGGGTTGGACACAGGGGCTTGGAGCAACCTGCTCTAGTGGAAGGTGTCCCTGCCTGTGCCAGGGGCTTGGAACAGGATGAGCTTTAAGCTCCCTTCAACCCAAACCAATCTGGGATTCTATGAATGTCTTTACATTTATTCTTTCTCACCCTCTTTTTAAGTCAAAGACTTTGAATCTTTAAAATGATTTTTAGTGGGGAAAGGGAATGAGAAGATGATGTGAATTCATGTTTGCAGGATATAGATGATTTTTAGGATTTACTTTCCAGAAACAAACCTAAGATACCTTTTTGTTGTGCACTTCTGGTGTTCCCTGCACTAATTAATGCTTAATTTGTGAAGTGCCTGCAATAGCAGATATTAATACTTCCCAATTTAAAGAAACCCTAAATAACATT
>NW_009930148.1:114007-129188 GCF_000696875.1 Nestor notabilis | reverse complement strand
CTGCTTTCTTGCAGAGCCGCTAATTCATTTCTTACAAGCTTTTCAGTAGCAGTTAGAGAACATTTTATTAGCTTATGGAACCAAATGTTTCCTTCTTTGAATAAACTTGAAATTCCATCTGGAACAACAATAAGGTTAAGAATATCCCAGCTTTGCTCATAAAATCAGGATACTCATGAAAGTTTTCAGGTTTCCCAAGTTAAGGAACGATGATGCATTTCTTAGACTTTTGTTTTTAATTCCCTGCTCCAAAGACTTTTCTCCTGGGAAATGTGTCTACTTGAGCCTCATATTTCGTCATGTTTTGTAATATATTTATAGCTGTCATAAAAGGATTCCTGTCTAAACTGTCCCGAGCTTTGTGTTTGCCTAATGGGGGGAAATGCAGTCCCAAAGCAGCAGAGAACACCGGCTTCAAGGAATGCAGCACCTCATCCTGCTGCTCTTTCAGGATTTACCATTATATTAATTCACCAAAACACAGATCAAACACCAATTCAAGTATTGTGTAAGTTGAATGATGTGCTGCCTTGCCAATTTTCATTACAAACCCCCATTTAAAACACAGAACAAACTTGAAACCTGCCCTGAAACGTTTCTAATTGAGGGAGGTGCTCCTGTACCAGACATGTTCTTCATGCTGGAGCTTGCAGTCCTGCCAGGTCCAAGGTCTTGGTTGGGTTTGGAAGCAGATTGGCTTTGCATGGTGGTGTGTAGTTGTGCAGTAGGGCCAGGTGAATGCTTATGTTCCTTTTCTCCAGTGTAAGCCTTGCAATGTAGCAGTTTTTTAGGGGATATCTCAGGCTTCCAGCTTCTGACAGATGTTGTTATGTTGTTAATTTTAAGTGGGATTTGTTTTGTATGGAGGCAGGAACCCTCATGGTGAGATACAGAGCTCCATATCCAGGTTCCGTGTAAACTTCAGTATCCTGAATGTTCTATGATTGTATCATATAATCACAAAAGGTTTGTGTTGGAAGGGATGTTAAAGGTCATCCATTCCCCTTGGCCTGTCCCTACAGGCCCTTGTCCAAAGCCCCTCTCCAGGTCTCCTGGAGCCCCTTTAGGCCCTGCAGCTGCTCTAAGGTCTTCCCAGAGCACAGCAGAGGGGCAGGATCCCCTCCCTGAGCTGCTGCTCACGCTCTGGGGGTGCACCCAACACACGGGGGGTTCTGGGCTCAAGCACACACTGAAGCTGGGTCATGGGGAGCTTCTCACCCAATTCCAAATCCTTTTAACTAAATTATTGAATTTATAATATTTTGATTTATGTTTTAATGGATTTCTTTTTTCCTTCTCTTTCAGAGCATTCAGTCAGAAAAGAGCTGCAATTGAGAAGGAATATGCACAGGTAGGTTCTGGAATAGTTTTATTGTCTTTGGCATTGTTCTTTTGATGTAGTTTATTCATTATGTGTCTGGGGATTTTCCTTTATGCTTTCCTTAAATTACTTACTATGAAAGTATCTCTTGAAGCTCCAATTTGGGCATTTTGGCCTGTGCAGGACTTAGGCCCATTCTGTGTTTTCATGGATGTTTTGACTCGAGGAAGTTCCTGTGTACAGAAACCATTTTTCATATTATTCTTTCAAAGTGTTACAAAGTCAGAGACCTCTTTGAGGTTTTCTCAGAAGTTAGTGTGAAACCTGAGTAAAAAAGTAAAATCAGGTCAGTTGGAGGGAGAGGAAATGGGTTCTGGCATCCTCAGGCCAATATAAATTTACATTCCCATTCTTTAGTAGGAGCAGCTTCCCGTTCATCTGCAATAAAAGCAGCCAGATTTGGCCTCATGCTTGTGATAGGGAGTGGAATGAATTCAGATTTGTTTGGGAGAAAGGAGGGAGGATTGATTTTTCCTCCCTGTTTCCAAAATTAGAAAGCATCTACTAAGGGTACAGCTGCCTCCTTCATTTACAGGAAAGGCTCTTGGAGCTTAAGTCCAAGTCCAACAGCTTAAAAATACATTAATTTCTTTCAAAACAGATTAAAAGTTGAATCAAATACAAGCAAAGGAGCTTGTGGAGCTCAATATACAATAAATACAGCTGGGGATGTGCCTGATGTTGCAGTCGTCAGTGTTGGGGCAGGGACAGAAGTGACGTGAAAACAGAGGCTGTTGCTCAGGTGTTTCTACGTGTAGTTTGTGGGTTGTTGTGTTGAGCCTTCTGTTAGTGCTCCATCACCCCCAGGTCTGCCCAGAACAAACGTTGCTGCTGGCCTGACATTGCTGTCAGATGATGAAAGAGGATTTTGGTATCTGTGCTGAAGGTGTTTTCTAGCCCTGCATCTCCTGCAGGGGGTCTCAGCCCTCAAACTTGGCTGAAAACACTTTGTAAATCAAATGAAATTTGCACTGAATTCAATCCAGATGCTGACAGGAGTGCTGTGAGGCTCTATGCTCCTCTGCTTCCACTGTACATGGATTTACATAAGCATGTATCCATTCCATTGGCAGTTGCACTTGATTTGATTCAAACCAGCAAGTTTTCAATGACAGAATCAATAGATGCCTCGTGAACCTTTGATTTAAAGTATGTATTCTGTAGTGAGTTTTAGAATGATTTTTGTAATGACATTGAATTTAAGATCCATTCTTCATACATTTATCCATTCTACCCCGGGATTGTGTTTTATATGCAGCAGTCGCTGCTTTTAGGGAATAGTCTGGATAAGCTGGAAAAATAATTACATTCTCAGATGCAGAAGACTCAGTCTTAACAACTGAGGCTTTCAGATCCTTCCATTTATCCCCCCTTCCTCAGCTTTCCAGCAATCCAGCTGCATCATTTGAGATCCCTTCAATGCCTGCTTCTATGAATGGGGGCTTTGGGCTCGTTTCCTTGGTTTGCTGATAAGTGCCCAGTTCAGGAACAACGTTGGATGTTTCTTCTTGGGCCTGTGAAAAGGAGTTTTGTGTTGGAGATGGTAATAAAAGTCCACATCCAGCCTTGTTTTTTGGGGGGGGGGGGAGAGAGGAATTGTACTGCAAAAGAAATGTGAAGTCACATTCATCAGTGGGGGAATCTTCCTTTTAAACCTGTTCTAAAGGAAACTGGAGGTTTCTGAAGCAAGATGTCTACATGTCTTCACAGATATTGTCCAAAAGCCTCTTGTCACCCTCAGAGGACTCAGAATATTCTAACTTAGGACTTTTTGGCAAGTGAAAAAGATAAGTGACGGTGGACAGTGAAAATCAGTTGCCCAGAACTGAATGCTTTGTTGGTTAAAAGCAATTGTGTGCTGCTGCCCAGCGCCTGGTGCCAAGTTTCTCTACACAAAGTGCTTTTGTTTGGAGTAATACCTATACAAATGCTCATGAAACACATGGGTCAGGGTGGATAATTTATCCCTGATTACATGGCGAGTACCTTGAATGCATGTGATGTAGCACAGGACCCGTATGTAAGTTACCCTATGTCTTATTGTACCGAGGGAGTTGGTTTTACTCAGGCTTTTCACCGTATAGTACCTGTTGAAGTGATCTCAAGCTGGTTTCTTTGCTTGTTGTCTGCCTCTGGTGCGTTCTTCACTGGCTTTTTTGGCTGTGTTGTATAATTGGGAGAAGGACCTGATGTATCAGCCCTCCGGTTGTGGAGGCCTTTCTGGATCTGTTGTGGATATGCATGGAGCTGTTTCACTTGTATTTTCAGTACTGCATCATTAAATACATGTTTGAGACTCACCTTAATATTCAGAATTGAGAGTTTGAACAGGCTTTCATTTCCCATTAGCAGGATTCCTAGTTAATAGCATTTAAATTGCAGTTTTATAGGAGTATTATTAGCTGTTCTCATGATTAATAAGCTGGCTGAAATCAGGAGGCAAGAATACTCTTTTGTTAGCTGAAAAAACAACTTAGTGAATGTGCTTTGCTGCTACCTGATAAAACATTGTTTTCCTGAGCTTGTGAAGTAGGTAAAATAGTGTTTTTATTTTGTTGCAGGTTGTAATTGCAACACTGCTGTGCTTTGTATTATTATTGAACAGTTTTAACACAACAGGAGCCTTTCACAGTCGGTGTCACATGCTGGGAACGCACAGGGAGACTGAGGTGAGCTCTGAGGCAGAAGCTCTTCCCTGGGAGGGTGCTGAGGCGCTGGCACAGGGTGCCCAGAGAAGCTGTGGCTGCCCCATCCCTGGCAGTGTTCAAGGCCAGGTTGGACACAGGGGCTTGGAGCAACCTGCTCTAGTGGAAGGTGTCCCTGCCCGGGGCAGGGGTTGGAGCTGGAGGAGCTTTAAGCTCCCTTCAACCCAAACCAGGCTGGGGTTCTATGATTCCATGTCCTGTTTTGTCACGCTTTGGTTTTGGTCCATATTTAGCTGTCATCGTGGTGGAGTAAAACATGATTTCAGGCAATCAACATGATCCACCTCTATGAGTTTGCAAGTCACCTCAAAGAGCTTGAGCTATGAAACGTGCTACTCATTTCAGTGCATGCTAATTAGTTGCTAACTGTAGTACCTCAGCTGAGGGCACTGAGAAAACAAGGAAGGAAAGCCCATTCTGTGATCTGCATTAGGACGTTGAATTTGGGCTGAGGAGCAAGAAGGAGATTCTGTTGAGCTGAAAGTAAAGAAAAAGCCACTGACTTAGGATTTTTTTCCCTGCCTGTTCTTTGAAGTGGTCAAATGAATGTTGAAGAGAAGTGTGAGCTCAGTGAAAGCAGCTATCTGATCTGTGATCTGAGAGTGGACAGGTCACTTGGTGTTGGTTCCTGTTGCCGTGAGAAACTGGATACGTTTAAACCACTTTAAAATATGGAGAAATAAAAGGTAGCACAGTTTGTATCCACACATTCCTATTGGCAGCTATGAGTGAAGTGCAGCGTATAATAGAATCCCAGCCTGGTTTGTGTTGGAAGGGACATTAAAGCTCATCCAGTCCCAACCCCTGCCCCGGGCAGGGACACCTTCCACTAGAGCAGGTTGCTCCAAGCCCCTGTGTCCAACCTGGCCTTGAACACTGCCAGGGATGGGGCAGCCACAGCTTCTCTGGGCACCCTGTGCCAGCGCCTCAGCACCCTCACAGGGAAGAGCTTCTGCCTCAGAGCTCATCTCAATCTCCCCTCTGGCAGGTTCAAGCCATTCCCCTTGGCCTGTCCCTCCATCCCTTGTCCAAAGCCCCTCTCCAGGTTTCTTGTTGGCACCCGTAGGTAGTGGAAGGCTAATCTAAGATCTTCTTTCCCCAGAGCAGAGGGGCAGGATCCCCTCCCTGAGCTGCTGCTCACGCTCTGGGGATGCACCCAGCACACGGGGGGTTCTGGGCTCAAGCACACACTGAAGCTGGGTCATGGGGAGCTTCTCCTCCCCCGACACCCCAAGTCCTTCTCCTGAGGCTGCTCCATCCAGTCTCCCCCAGCCTGGGTTTGTGTTTATTAGCTCATTTGCTGTCATCTTAACAGAGTGCTGGTGTTTTTTTCAGCCTGGAGGATACAGAAGGTTACTGTGGCCTCAGGGAGAGCAGGAAGAGATTGTGGACTTTAAGGGTGGGTCCCTGACTTGGTGACAAACACAACCATAGGTTGACTGGTCAATAGCCTGTTTTGTTAACCCATGAACTCAACTGACTTCTTTCTTCCTTGGAGGAGGGTATTAGATTTACTGCTGTGGCAAATCTCCCTCCAGAGTATTCTTGTAATACTGAAGATACTTGTCTGGGTTTTTTGATTTATGCCTGAAACCAGTGACTTCTCTCATCAACCAGTAAAAAATACCAGTGAAAGAAGCCCTCAGGGTGGGGAAGATGTATTTTTAGGACTTTATCTTTTAGGGAATTGAGAGACTTCTGTATTCCAGATCATGTGAGGAAGGATTTAGTTGGTAGTAAGCACACATACAGAAAAGAGTTATTTCTCAGGCTTATCTTTTGATGAAACTTGGCTCTCGGTCTGTGGTTTCTCTGCAGAGAAACTTCCTCTTGTAGTAAATGAGTAGACTATGTAGAGATTTCCGTGCTGGGCAGGGAGATGAATGGTTGCTATATCTGGATGTACTTGATAGCAGTTGGTTTGGAGACAGCAAATTGCTTTGAAATCCAGCTCTGGAGTTACTGTGTTTGAAAACTTTCTGTAGGGAATGTTAGGAGAATGAAACCTTTCCATCCATGAGCTCCCTCATGTCTGCCAGTGGCAGCTTTATCTTTGCTGTCTATTTTAAGAGGCAGACAAAAAGTCATTAAAAAACCCCCTTTAAATATCTGAAATTTCTCCATATAATCATTCTTTTGAGATTTTCAGTGTCTTTACTGTGCTCTTTTAGTTCTCCTTAGAAAGCCACATCCAGCCTGGCTCTCACTGGCTGCATGAGTGATCTCTGATGGTTCAGGTGCTCCATGGGCGTTACTCAAAAGTGTGTCAGTAGTTTGGAGGTAGCTTCATTCTATTTTATCACTAGGATTGCATAGAACTTCAAAAGTCGTAGGATCACAGACTGGTTTGGGTTCAAGGCAACTTAAAGCTCATCCTGTTCCAAGCCCCTGTGTCCAACCTGGCCTTGAACACTGCCAGGGATGGGGCAGCCACAGCTTCTCTGGGCACCCTGTGCCAGCGCCTCAGCACCCTCACAGGGAAGAGCTTCTGCCTCAGAGCTCATCTCAATCTCCCCTCTGGCAGGTTCAAGCCATTCCCCTTGGCCTGTCCCTCCATCCCTTGTCCAAAGCCCCTCTCCAGGTTTCCTGGAGCCCCTTTAGGCCCTGGAGCTGCTCTAAGGTGTCCCCTTGAGGAGCCTTCTCTTCTCCAGCTGCCCCAGCCCAGCTCTCTCAGCCTGGCTCCAGAGCAGAGCTGCTCCAGCCCTCGCAGCAGCTCCGGGGCCTCCTCTGGCCTCGCTCCAGCAGCTCCATGTCCCTCTTGTGCTGTTCCCCAGAGCTGGATCAGGGCTGCAGGGGGGGTCTCCCCAGAGCACAGCAGAGGGGCAGAATCACATCACAGTCAGTGGTTATCTCCTAAGAGGTTTGGATTTATTCAGTTAAGGTTCAAAACTGAGAGGAAAATTTGATTTTTCAACCTGGATTATGAGAACTATATATTCATTAATGAGTAATCGCTCCAAATAAATGTCTTTATTCCTTGCCATTTTCCCGAATAATCTCCTATTTGGCATGGAATGTGTGTGCATGATGTCAGATACATTTGGAGCCTGGCTTGTTTTATTGGTTTGTCTAAAATCTCAGCTCAACAGGCTTTCCCTTTTCCAGGAGAGGATCCATACAGCTTCCTAGCCACTGCCTGAAGCAGAGATCATGCATATTGATGACCTGGCTTGGTCCTTTAAGCCATGATGCTGCAGAATAATACATCAGCAGAACTTACTGCTTCCAGAAAGCAAACACCTGCTTGATCCCACCTTTGTATTATACTCTCCTATAGCCCAACACCATTCAGAACACCAGGATATCAAGCAGAGGTTGAAGAAAATGAAGTGTAAGACTTTAGTAGCTATTCACACCATTCTTTCCAACAAAGCATGGAGAATCAGTGGCCCTGAATGCTACAAAGACATGATCTGCCTCATTTCATAAATGCTTAAATAGACTATTGTGGATTTTAGAATAACTTGTAGAGACGAGTTGGACAAATCAGGTGTTCTAATGGGATTATCGATACAATTCTGCACTTGTCACAGCTCAACCTCTTAGTGCACGTTTCCCTTTTTCCCCCCAAACAAGAAGCTCTTTAGAATTCTCTCTATTAAATGTCCCTTTACCATTTAATATAATATACTTGGCATGGAACAAAGGCTGTGGCTCTACGTGTGACATTCCAAACAATATTATCAGTGACCCTCTCTTTTTATGTAGATTTTGCATTCAGTTGTTAGTGTAGTTCTTCTTTCTCCAAGAAACACATGTCAGCATTTAAAACAGGAGAGGAAATATCAGGTATCTGATTTAGGTCTTGTCTCACTGACAACATGTTCTCTTAGGTGAAAAACTAAAATGCTTTTAACTGAAATAGTTGTCCATTTAAAAGGAATGTTCAAAGGCAGCCTTTAGAAACTGCTCAGCTATCTGCTACAGGCTCTATGGAATTCTTTAGGTTAAAATAATATTGCTCCAAGAACAGAGGTGGACTGTCAGCTTCTATTTTCACTGAAAACATCTAGCTCCTTCTAAAGGGGTTGCTAAGCTTCAACTTACACTATTCCTACAAAGAAAGCCCTTCAGAAAGAAATTGCAGGTTTTGCTCAACTGATGAAAACGAATTTCTCCTTGCCTGCTTTTAGCCCTTATTTTTCTTTCCAATTACTACACTCATAAGCATCCACTGCCTGGAATTTTGATGCATGTAAGTGGTTCTACTTTCAGATGAAGAACTTTAGTCTTAAAAGCTGATCATTTTTTACTCAGTCAGTTTTAGTGGACTGGGCTGTGTATCTTTCAGTCTGTGCAGTTCATACAATCCCAGCCTGGTTTGGGTTGGAAGAGACCTGAAAGCTTCTCCAGCTTCAACCCCCTGCCCCGGGCAGGGACCCCTTCCACTAGAGCAGGTTGCTCCAAGCCCCTGTGTCCAACCTGGCCTTGAACACTGCCAGGGATGGGGCAGTCACAGCTTCTCTGGGCACCCTGTGCCAGTGCCTCAGCACCTTCATATGCTCTTTATGTGCATTGTGTTTTGTTTTAAATCCCCAAAGTTTCTAGGAAAGAGGCAGATACTTGGTGGATGAGCATCACCTACATCCCTTCCTCCTATTTTCTAGCACACCATAAACAATTGAAAAGCTATTTATCTTTTAACTTTCCTCTGTCTTCTCTTTGCATTTCTGAGCTTTCTTAGTCCTGCACTTACTCTGGAGCCATCAATTTAAGGAAGAATCCTTTGTATTCCAACATAACTCTGCTTCTTTCCCAAATGAGTATGTTCTCTGTTACAATCCAAAGGCCGCAATTTAGGGTACAACCAGCAATCACTGCATTGCCTGAGAAGGGCGTTCTGGAGAGTGGAGTTAAAAAGAGAAGGTTTGTTTGAAGAAAGTAAGCCCTGAAGAAGTAAAGGGATGGAGAGTTTCATTCATTGTTTTACCCTGAAATTCAGGTAGTTAATTCAGCTAATGAAGTTTTCTGCAGTTCAGCTGGGTTTCAGCTCTTAGGCAGACCGAGGTAATCCATAAGAGCTGTTATTCATTTCTTCTGTGGGCCTATAAGGAAATGTTTGATTGCACCTTCTATACTGTAACAAGAACAGTTTTGGACTCTGTACAGACTCCTTATAGATAGTCAAGTTTCTGAGTAGTTACTCTCACTTTTCACATCTCTCAAATTATTATGCCTTAATTTTACCAAGGATAAGGTCTCCAGTTTCTTAGCAGCCCTGATCCCAGGCCTTCAGATTCCACACTTGACACTTAGAAGTGTGTTAGGTGGATGTCAGGTAAACTGGGCAGAGCTTCTTGGCTGCTAAGGCTGTTTGTCTTAGAGGATTTACTTTAAAGGGTACAGTAGACGTGTTCTTACCTATTTTTAAAAGCTATACTTCCTTCTTCCCCTTTGCAACCCTGCAGCCAGATCTCTACAAACCAGAATGTGTTGACAGCTAAAGAAAACCCCACAGAGAGAGAATGTTTAAGTCAAATCTACCATAAATGATGATTCAGTATAAGACTCTACATACACAGTAGGAGACTTGTTCAGTTTCAGACAGATAAAAGGCCTTTTATCAACCAGTGCTGCTACTCTCCCAAGGAAGAGACAGGAGAAGGGAAATGTAAGGTTAGTGAGGCCCGTGCAGGAGAGGAGTCCAAGTGGTAGTTACAAAGTAGTAAAAGATGTGGTGCTAACGTGATAAGTACATTCTACAAGCAAAGAAGTCTACATGAGCTAAGGAAGCGAGTACTGCTGGTGTTTGTAGGGCTTACTCCTTTGGTAAATGTATAACTAAATTCCACACCACACGTGTGGTATGGAAATCATAAAATCCATAGAATGGTTTGGGCTGGAAGGGACATTGAAGCTCCTCCAGCCCCAACCCCTGCCCCGGGCAGGGACACCTTCCACTAGAGCAGGTTGCTCCAAGCCCCTGTGTCCAACCTGGCCTTGAACACTGCCAGGGATGGGGCAGCCACAGCTTCTCTGGGCACCCTGTGCCAGCGCCTCAGCACCCTCACAGGGAAGAGCTTCTGCCTCAGAGCTCATCTCAATCTCCCCCCTGGCAGGGTCAAGCCATTCCCCTTGGCCTGTCCCTCCAGGCCCTTGTCCAAAGCCCCTCTCCAGGTTTCTTGACGATGATGTGTTCCACTTGTTTCCTGGATTGGTGCTACCACTGAAATAGTGAACAACCCCCCCTCAAGTGTTTTCAGGAGCACTCAATGACATTTCAGTATAATTCAACATTTGTTTGCTGCTGAGGTGAAAGTTTTCAACCAAATAATGAAATTTTGGGCAAATTTAACAGAACTGTTATTTCCAGGGGGGTTGGAACTAGATGATATTTAAGGTCCTTTGCAACCCAAAGCATTCTATGATTCCCTTTGCTCTAAAATGTTGGCATAGATGTAAGTATGTTTGTGAAGTACAATTCTGAATTGAAGCCAAAATGAGGAAGGAATTTGTGTGATGGTATCCATTATAATTCCATGGGATTCATGCATGCAAATGAATCTCCTAATTACAAGTGTGAAATAGTAAAAAAATACTTTGGGCATTTTGGGTATTGCAGTTCCAATGCAAGTGGCCATGGTGGTTTGTTTTCCTAGTCTCAGAACCTGATACATCTTAATCTTCATGTAGTAGTTAGTGTTCATGGGTTTGTATCCCATTAGTTGCAGTTGAGAAACTGGATGATCATTTTTCAGTGTTTCCCATGAACAATGAAATTAGTCTGTGCAGTGAGCTTCATGCTGGGAGATTTCCATGTATATTAAATGGAATTAACTCTGGGGCTTGGAGCAACCTGCTCTAGTGGAAGGTGTTCCTGCCCGTGGCAGGGGTTGGAGCTGGAGGAGCCTTAAGGTCCCTTCAACCCGAACCAGTCTGGGATTCTATGGTTATATTGAGCAAACATCTTAAAACAGAGTTTGGTAAGTTAGGGACATCTTCCTCATCTTGAATATCATCATCAACATGAATATCACACAGGAATTGGAAATCTGGTGTAAGTACAGTGGAGGAACAAACCCTGTACATTGATTTGCATTTTAATTTCTATATGTAAAACATCTCTTTCAGTCACCAAAATAGTTTTGATGAGTGCATGGACTTAATTCATTATCCTGTATTTTCTGCCTGACATACTCCTACTGCTGTTCATTCCACTGGCAATACACTTAATGTTCTGCCTTTTGCTGTTTAAAGGGTAGTTTGTCATGTTTTCAACCAGAAGAAAAGCAGATTTCATCCTGGTTGCAAACAGAAACTAACTGAGTAGGAGGAAGGCTGGATATTTATGAAAACCCCCATCAGCTCTGGTTTTCTTAGCTCTGATTGTGTACAAATGTGGCTTGAAGCTTGCTTTTTACCTTCACAAACCATAAAGAGGGAGTTTAAACTGTCAAAAACACTGAGTAAGGGCTGGACACATATTTTCTGAGATGAGAAATCTGGGAGGTCCCAGGTTTCCTGGATTTATTTCTGTTCAGGATGCCAAGTACATCTGTGTTTGCTTTTTGATTGTCTATCCAAATAGCCTAGCTTGAAACTTGCAGTTTTCCCATCAAATTCAGTTTCTTCTCATTATAGTAGTGTCATGAAAGGCATTTTCTGTCTGGGGTTGGTTTAATGGGTTTGGGTTTGCTGGTAATTTCTGTTCCTTAAGGTAGAGCAGAGCATCGGTGTGATGCCCTCCGGTAATGTGGTTGGGAGTGGAATTTGGGAGCGGGAATTCTGTGTGCTCATGAAAGAGTCGTCTTCTGCATACGGAGGTGTCCGCCAGCGCTAGGGATGTATCAGGGATGTCAGTCAGCAGGAGAGGGAGAGGGGTGGCCATGGGGGAAGAGGGGAGATTGTGAGGGGAGAGGAGGGGTGGCTGCGAGTGGAGATCATGAGGGGAGGGGTAACCAAGGGGTGAGGATCGGCTGCAGGGCATGAGGAGTGCCCATGAGGGCAGAGACGAGGGGTGGCTGTGAGGGGCAGGGGCGGCAGCTGTACAGTGTGGGCCACTATGGGGGGGATAAGGGGTGGCGTTGAGTGGGGATCATGAGGGGCAGCCATGAGGGGAGATCAGTTTGCCTTTAGTGACATGGTCTCGTGGTGGGCTTGACAGTGGCTTTGGGAGGGTGGGTGTTTAGTTTGTAGCAGCAGGGCTTTATAATGGTGGAATGTCTTGTGCTACCTCCTCCCCCATCCCCTTCTTTCCTAGATGGCTGCTTTATGGAAGTTTTTCTAGGAATTCAGAAGTGCTTTTCTAGTGCTTTATAGGTGACTGGTAGGACCAGGGTTAGATCCGTGAATCTGCAGATCTCCCTCCCCTCCTCAACCATTCTGTCACTCTGTGATTTTATTGCTAAGCAATTAAATATTAGGGGTTTAATAGTCAGAGAAATGAGCTGTGTTATTTTCATGTCACTCTTTCAAAGAGCTTGAGATATTTTGGGGTTTGAATGAAGCTTCTGCCTGATACGGTTCATGCAGACGTGTCTTACTGGCTGTTTTGGTACCTACAGAGCTTCAAGAAATGAGGAAATATGTTTTTAATGCTTTGAAACTTGCTTTTTACAATTAGGAGGTTGACAAGTTGAGGTTGCACAGATGATCTACAGAAGTTGGCATGTACTGTGTGCTTTGTTCTATTTAAATCAGTCCATTGAAGATTGTGAAGGTTTCTGTGATTCTGTGAAGATTCAGCTTCCCTTTTATTTTACAAAGGGGAATAGACAAGGGGAATTCAGCTGCCCTTTTGTTTTCCCTGAGAGCAATATAAAATACAACATATTACATGGGATTGGATAGATCCTCCTTGTTTAACTTCCTGTACTACAGTGAAATGTGCTTTCATGAAGCTTGCAGTGTTTCTAAAGTGCCTCCCCCCCCCTTTTCTTTTCATATAAATGAATTATTCTGGTACTGTAATGCCTCTAAATAAGCATTTTCACTCTGCATCAGCACTGCAAGACTTCATGTAACCACCAAGGTATTTTTGCAGGTGTGAAAGCCAGGGGACACACACAGAGGTCTTTCTGTTTGAACGCAAACCAGCTGCTAGCAAAGGGCTTCATCAGTGCTGCAGAATTAATTGCTGGCAGTAGCACTCTTGCTTTTGCCCTGGTCTCTATTCATTGCATCACCTTCAATTCACACTCTGTGCTCTTAAGCAAGGTCTTCAATCGCAGAGGAGGGTCCTGCAATTCTGTTCTTGCAGTAGGCTCCGGAGAGACATAAAGGGGTTTGATTGCAAAGAGAAATGATGGTACTTAACTAGCTGCTGGGATAGGTGGGGACTGCTTTGTGAAAGCTAAAGATGAGCGTTTCACTTCCTTCTCTTCCAGCCTTTTGTTTCTCTTGAGCTGTTGTTTCATACTATGAGTGATGGCAGTGGAAAAACTGACAAAGCGAAACCCTTTTTGATTGCCCATTGGAACATCTGTGAAGGAAGGGATGGCATCAGCCATCAGGATAGATAAAGCATCAATTTTATAAGCACATTTTCTTCTAAATTTCAGTACAAGCACGAATTATCTCTTCTTGTTCCTCTCTCTAAAACTACAAATGGTGAGAGATGTTTGGATCACTTGTATTATCCTTCTGTGCTCTATCTCCTTTTTATGTAGGCTGTTTCCACTAATGTCTCTGCTCCAGGTTATGGTTGAAAACACTCCTGTTCTACAGTTGTACAGACACAGCTGGGTACCTGTGCTTTCAGAAATCATGGAATCAGGGTGGTTTGGCTTGGAAGGGACCTTGAAGTTCACCCAGTTCCAAAACCCTGCCACGGGCAGGGACACCTTCCATTAGGGCAGGTTGCTCCAAGCCCTTTTGTTATCCTATTGGAGCGAGTCCAGAGGAGGCCCCGGAGCTGCTGCGAGGGCTGGAGCAGCTCTGCTCTGGAGCCAGGCTGAGAGAGCTGGGCTGGGGCAGCTGGAGAAGAGAAGGCTCCTGAAGGGGACACCTTAGAGCAGCTCCCAGATTCTAAAGGGGCTCCAGGAAACCTGGCTGTGATTCTATGAAAAGACTAAATATATCTAAAGAATAGAATTTTCCATAGTCCCTGTTCGTGCCTCCCGCAGTGCTGAACGACACAAGCTGATACCATCAGCCAGGCTACCCTCGTGCTCACACCAAGTCTAAATTCCAGCGATGCTTCCTCAGCACATCCTAATCCTGGCATGAATCAGCATTTCACGGTCCTGAACCTGGATAAACTCCAAGAATAATCAGGGAGAAACTTTGTGAAACACAACATTAGAAGTTGGTTGAAAGAGTAAATCCCTGTTTATTCCTGTTACATACAACCCTGTGAGGGTTGGAGTTGGAATTTTACAGCTTGCTTAATATATGGTTTTAGTGAAGGAAATATCATCACTATTGAGTGTAAAGAGATATTTGTAAGCCTGAGAGTATCTTATTTGTAACTTAGTCTATGACTTAAATTTAGCTACATTTACTGTCCTAATTTGGAAGTTACACCTACCTTCAGCTCTGTGGTTTACCAGAAATAGCACAAATATCAGGAACTGAAAAAGTACTTCAGAAGGTTGTTTTCAACACTTCTACCTTACCTTGGTGTAACTTCCTAATGGCTGAGACACAGGGGGGAAAAAAGCAAACAAAAACCTGAGATAAGCTGTTAAAACCTGCAAAGCAAAGCACCAAGATACAGCTTTAGGTTTAGAATCAAGATCAATGTACTGACACATAGCAACAGCCCTTCTTCTCACCATAGACTTCAAGAAACTAAGCAGTAATGGCATGAAGGCCACTGTAAAAGGGATAACCGGTTCCCAGATCCAAAGCAGAGTGGTGGTCTGAGCTCCAGTGGGAGGCAGGACTTTGCTCTGGGACTCAGCTGGTGGGTATGTGTATGAACTGCTCAGAGAAGGTGAGGAGCAACGAGCTTGTATCTGCTGACGACAGTTATTCAGAGGGGTGAAGTTAAGGGCTGATATCAGGAAAAGGATTTTAATGAGACTGTGTCACAGGATCACAGAATCCTTGAATCCCGGACTGGTTTGTGTTGGAAGGGACCTGAAAGCTCCTCCAGCTCCAACCCCTGCCTCGGGCAGGGACCCCTTCCACTCGAGCAGGTTGCTCCAAGCCA
>NW_009930148.1:91735-113593 GCF_000696875.1 Nestor notabilis | reverse complement strand
TCCGGAGCCCCTCCCCTGGCTGCTGCTCACGCTCTGGGGGTGCACCCAGCACACGGGGGGGTTCTGGGCTCAAGCACACACTGAAACAGGGTCATGGGGAACTTTATGTGCAGTTTAAAAGTGTTCTGTATGTGTTACTGGAGAATAATTTCCAGTAAAGACAGGAGAACATCTGAGGTTGTTTTACTGTGTGCATGTGTCCAGCCCTGCTCACATAGTATTGCCTGCTTTGCCTTTATTTGGAGTTAGGCTTGACCTCTTCTGAAGGTATTGCTTGTATCACTTCTCTTTATTTGCTCAGGCTTCTTTCTGATGTTGAAATTTACTTTTTCTTACCAGTTTGGGCACAAATCACCAGTTGTCCTCAGGAGCTTGTGTGACTCCTGTGCTAAGAAAGATCTGGAGTGAGTTTGGTTATATGGGCTGGGTTATACATGCTGCTCTACTCAGGTTGTCAGAAAGGCCAGTAATGAGTTTGCTGAGGCTAAGAGATGATTTCAGCTCTTTAAACCCATGGCCAGAGGCTACTGGTAGTATCACAGGTATTTCTCTATCATTTAAAATAGAATAAACCCAACCCTGAAATAAAAAGCACTGGTGCATGCTTCAGCCAGCCACTTTTATCCCTGTATTATCCAAGCCATGTTTATACATGCAGTGGTGTGTATCTCTCTACAAGGTGTGTTTAATCAGCCCTTCCTGGCTGCAGGAGATGTAGTTTAAATCAAAGATCCTTCCTTCCCCACCCCCTTTTGATACCAGGCTACATGAAGAAAAGTCATGCCTGGTTTTAGGGATAGGGTTTAAAGGCAAGAAGCAGTTTAGTGTCATGAATTGCTCCTCATTTTTAGCAATATCACATGATAGCAGAGCATTTTTTAATCATTCCTGTTTTCAGGTGCACTCATGAAATTATCCATGTGCTGCTGCTGTGGATGTTTTATGTATGTGTTTAGGTGGTGGTTGTTACAGTCTTTGTCTCTATGGTGCTTGGTTTATCTGAAGGCTTTTCCATAGGTGAGTCAGTTTTTGGTCATCTCTGGGTTTTCTTGCCCACACATTGAATATCTCAGTGTGTGAGGGAGTGGATTTAGTGAATGCTCGCTTGCTATATATGGGGCTTGGAGCAACCTGCTCTAGTGGAAGGTGTCCCTGCCCATGGCAGGGGTTGGACCTGGATGAGCTTTAAGGTCCCTTCCAACCCAGCCAGTCTGTGACTCTGTGATTCTGGTTTTATTCTCTTCTACCTCTTGCTTATTTTGCCTTCAGTGATCCCATTCTATGCCCCTAAATCACCAGCTAATTCCTCCATCTGCCAGACCACAGCATATCTGATTACCCTGGGTTTTGGTGTGTGTATTTGTGTTGTAAGTGCTTCCAGGTAGGAAATCTGTTTCCTTCTGTGTTTGTACAGCACTATGTAAATTTGCAACAATATCTAAATGTTTTCTAATGACCCAAACCCTGTGGAAGTCAATTGAATCCCAGCAGAGCTGCCTTTGACATCTTGTGTTCAGAAATACACCGCTTATTCCACGGAGTCAAAGTGAAAGACGTGATAAAGGAAGGTCTGAGTGGAGAGATGAGACCAGACTGCAAATGTGAAGCTTGCCCTTGGCTGAAGAGAAGTTGTTCTGCTGCAATCCATTATCTAGCAATGCTGATTTCAATATGAATGCTGTTCACTTTGGTTCTGATTCTAGCTGAGATCTTTGAAAACCAGATTTTCTTGGCTTTCCTTCGCAGAAAGTTGTTCTTGAGGCAGTTGCTGAAAACAAGACTTTGCAAAACCCATCTGCGTTCTCCGACCTCTATGGACAGAACTCTCTTCTTTTTCCTCCAAGCATTCATGTGGAGAGTGTTTTCCTTTGCAGAAACTTGGGATTTTAGGCATACATTGGCCACTGTGTGTCAAATACAGTCCTGAATGAAGGTAGTTTTATTTCTCTTTAATTTCCCTGTTTTATCTCACTTTTAAAGCTTGATTCACATCTTTGTGTCTGGGATTAATTTGCTTTGGCACACTGCAATGTCTCTTGTCTCCCAGGAGCAGCTGATTATTTACAGTGAATTTCTTTTCCCTCTTCTCCCTATGGCTCATAGGGAAGATTTTTTTCTCTCTACACAAGTCCAAATAATATCCAGAGAAGAAAAATACTTGGAGAATGAAGAGCTGAGTTACCTGTAATGACCTGAAACTCAAACATGACTCACCTGGTACTGAGTCCAACACTGTTGTTTACCTGCACATGTTTGGTTTGCAGCAGAGACCTTTGAATAATGAATAGTGGCACTAGCTGTTTAGCTGGATAGAAAATATTGGGCTCGAGGCCTGCAGTGAAACAAGGAGATGACAAACATATGTTAATTATATGTTAAGTTAATCATCTGGGGTGTGTATGCCAAAAAAAGGGGAAATGTGTTTTCGTTCCTTTCAGGTATGTGTATAATGATGTGAATAAGAGAAAGTGGCTGTTTGGATCTTATTTTAAAAAAGACTTTGCTATGTCTTTTTAATTAGCACTACTTGTTGTATTTTTTAAGTACACTCCTACCTATTCTTTTCAGCCTGGAGAAGAGAAGGCTCCTGAAGGGGACACCTTAGAGCAGCTCCAGGGCCTAAAGGGGCTCCAGGAAACCTGGAGAGGGGCTTTGGACAAGGGATGTAGGGACAGGACAAGGGCAGTGGCGTGAACCTGCCAGAGGGGAGACTGAGATGAGCTCTGAGGCAGAAGCTCTTCCCTGGGAGGGTGCTGAGGCGCTGGCACAGGGTGCCCAGAGAAGCTGTGGCTGCCCCATCCCTGGCAGTGTTCAAGGCCAGGTTGGACACAGGGGCCTGGAGCAACCTGCTCTAGTGGAAGGTGTCCCTGCCTGGGGCAGGGGTTGGGACTGGAGGATCTTTAAGGTCCTTTCCAGTCCAGACCAGTCTGGGATTCTACGGGGATTTGGGGTGGAAGAAAAGTGATGGAGAGAAGATGGGTTGGACTCTGTTCTAACAGGTAGGATTGGTTCCCTCTTTAGTAAACAATATTGCCTCTGTCAGCCTCTTTTTATATTCTAAATCCTTTTCTGTCACTCTGTACGTGTTTTGTACACCTAGAAAAAAAGACCAATAGTAATTAATATGTAAAATCTCCTAAATGAAAGATAGAACAGAACTTTTAGTAAAATCCACTTCTGTGCAATCAGTTACTTGGAGCTGGTTGTGGCATTCTCATATGCAGCATAATCCCCAAAGCAATCCAAGTGCTGCCATGACCCGCAGGCATGCTTTTAATTACAACAGGGAACGTGTGTGGTGGTTTAGCCATGGTTGTGCTTACGGTTTTAACTCTGAAATTCCTGGTTATTTACATGTATAGAGGCCAGTCTCAGAGTAATCCCTGTCCTGTAAAGAGTCAGTGAATTGCACATGATACTGGCCAAGAATTGATGACTCCAGGGGGAGTTCGCAGTAAATCAGAGTAAGTTCCTAAGGCTGTTGAAGGTTTCCTCTCTCTGCAGATTCCCTCCAGAGCTGCAGTTAGTGCTGGCATCAGTGATGCTAAATGCAACCAAAAAAGTGTCAAGAAAGAAGATCTACAGTAAGCACAGATGGAAAGAGCCAGATACAGGAAAGAAAACAAAGGAGTTGGGGGTGAAAGAAGGAATGAATGGTGAAGAGCTGTGGAACAGCATAAAGAATGAGATGATAGGAATGGCTGATGAAGTTTAGTGTAACCAGGCCAAAGAAAAGAAATAGAGGTGGGTAAATGAGGAGCTGCCGAGCTGGGAAGTGTTAGAAGTTGCAGGGATAGAAGGAAAAAAAGGAGATTCAAGGGATAGCTCAAATAGTTGGTGGTGAAAATGGAACTACAGAAATGCCTAGAAAGGGAAAGAAGGGTTGGAAGAGTGTGAAGAGAGAAACCTGAAGTGAATTGTGTCATAAGAGAACTCGGAAGTGGAGCATTTGAATCGAAGGTGTTGGTGCTGAAGGACAAGTCGTAATGGAGCACAAGCAAGCACACCTGAAGAAATAGTTGAAAGATCTCTGGCAGGTCTGCCAAGTGCCCAGAAGCCCATAGGTACACTGGTCCTGGAGGAGCTTCCTACAGGGAAGAGGGAGAGAGAAAAGTGGAGTTAATGGAAACATAAAGCACTTGGTAGCTGGGTAAAAGGAAGAATTTAAGTTCTTCCTAAGAGTGTCAGAATAACCAGTGAGTAATTCCAGGCAGGCAGGAGATGCGGTAAAGGCAGTGTACATCTGATGAACACATGGGCAAGAGTCTTCACTCCACGCTTGTGAAGTCTGTTGGATAAGGAAAATGGGAATCATATCAGTGACAGGGAGGATTTTATTCATGTCTTTAAAGCAATGGCAGAAACTACCAAGAAATTCTGGATTGATGATCAGTGTGAAGTCTTTCAGTTGTCAGGGTGTGAATGGAGAAGAGGAAGGGATTTGGGAAGTAAAGCTTGTACGGTTTGGAAATGTGGCTCAGGGATTAAATGGTGTTGAAGTGAAGCAAAAAGAAGCATAAAAAGTAAGTTCTGGGCAACTATACTTTTAAAAGTAAATAAAATCTTTTTGCAGGAGGCAGCTTTTATCTTTAGTAACTCAAATTCCAGCGTGAAAACCTGTGTCACTTTACTGGAAGTGGAAGAGGTATTGGCCTTTAAATCCCCAAATATGGATTATCCTTAACACTGCCTCTATAAATTATACTGAGCCGACTTCAAGGCTCACTGTAACTCTGATTGCTGTGTCTTGGGGGGGGGGGGGGGAATGAAGGAAGATTTTACTCTATTTCGTTTGAGCAAGGTTAACCAGATGATCATTATTTGAGTCTCCTGATACCAGCTGTAGAAACCTGGTGCCTTTACAATAGGAAGAGTAAAGAATAATAGTTAACTGAAGACAAAATAGTGATTATTAGATCAAGTAGCACAACCTGCGGTGGTTGCCCTGCTTGTATGAAACCAGTTACTGCAGTAAATCACAGTTAAGGTCCCTCCCAACCCAACCCACTCTGTGATTCCGGGATGACAGGATGTTTATCTGTTACAAGGACCTGTTAATGCTGTCCTGGATCTGCTTAATACCTGGTGCTTTGTGGGAAGGGACAGACATTATATGATGTGGGAAGCGTTTCCCTTCCCACATCGTATAATTAGTGATGCCTAACTTAGAACTGAAGTTAGAGACTGCTGGTTAGTGTCATCACATTCCTTTGCCTATGGCCTTTTTTGCATCCTGCTCAATCCTCTAGGATACAGTTATCACCTAAGCAGAAGGATACTTGAATTATTTAGATGAGCAGTTGAGTGGAAAATTGATATATTGGAGAGGTGAAAAGCATTTTATGTAGAAATGAGTGATTTAAAGCTTGGAGTTTGAGGAGCTGTGTTGGAAACCTAAGAAACATTCTAGTTCTTTTTAACAATATATTATATATACCTTTAAACTAGTCTATACTGTGGTACAATATAGATTACAATACACACTGCAGCAAGGTGGTGTGGTTAAGTAAAACATGTTTAATTTAATAATCACTGAAGGAGTGAAGCGAAACAAATGTGTTCACTTAGATTTCACATTTGGTTTTTAATGACTCTGTGATCAAGAGGTGGAATTAGGAAAAAGATCCCTCCACAGCATGAAGCGAGACAAAATTCAGGCTCCCAGATGAGCAGATGATCTGCTGCCCATCTTTTACAAACCTCCTCCTCCTCGTAGTAAAGCGTCCTGCAGCCCCACCATTCACATTGAAGTGATGTATTACAACAAGGAGAGTTCCCACCTTTAAAGGGCTTTGTCCCTCGGTAGAATACAAGGGAAAATGTAGAATAGCTGCGTATGAAGAATACATTTCCTGGGCTCTGAACTCCGTGTCTGACCCCTGGATCCATGCTCCCGTATGGAAATCACGTTACCGTTGGGATCATTTCAAGCCCTGCTCAGCGACACAGAGCAAGAAGAGCAGCCTGGTGAGAGGGGATGTGTTGCTATCTCCCGTTCACATTCCCTCCCTTCTTTCTCTTGGTTTGTTTTCCACATGAGTGGGAAACAATTGCTTCTTCCACATGGAGCCCTTCTCCCATTCCTGGGAAAATAGCAGGGAATAGGGAACATTTGCATAATCGTCTTTAGTGCTATTGTGGGCGGGCTTTGGATGCCTGCACGGAGCTGCAGCCTGGCCACCTGTCCAGAACAAATGAACTTAGCTTTTGTGGAACCTTATCTGCTTCTCCACACTGTTACTTTTGGGTAATGAATAACTTGATTAAAATATTATAAACCCCCGTCAGTCAGGATGTGTTTGGGTTGGGTTTCACCACCCCCCCACCCCCCTTTTCAGGAGCAAGGGAGAGAATTTCTTCTTTCTCTATTAAGCACAAGTATATTTTCAAGCTGGCTCTGCCATAGTTTTATAACTGCCTTTGTGAAATGATCCTCATGAATATTAATCAGGGGGGTGGGAAGGAGGGAAAAAAGCCACCCCAAACCTCAAAATGATTTGCATTTGTCCTTGGATAAATGATAAATTAAGTGTTGTCTCATGTTTTCTAATGGCACGTTTCACCTATGTGAAACAAGTGAGTTCTGAGCGAAGGAAGAAGAGGAGGGAAGGGATGGTGCTGAGGACACCACCCCACCAGAGCTTCGTCACAAGTCAGGCTTGTTCACTGCACGTCTTCTTGACTTGTGCAGGAATAAATGTTACTTCTTGATCTTTTGTACCCCTGTGACTAAAAACATATAGAATCACTGTATGTTTTTGGACTACAGCCTTTACTATAGATTGGTTTGTGTTGGAAGGGACCTTAAAGTTCCTCCAGCTCCAACCCCTGCCCCGGGCAGGGACACCTTCCACTAGAGCAGGTTGCTCCAAGCCCCTGTGTCCAACCTGCCCTTGAACACTGCCAGGGATGGGGCAGCCACAGCTTCTCTGGGCACCCTGTGCCAGCGCCTCAGCACATGGCAACAAACTCATTTGAATTTCCCCTTTTAAGAAAAGAAATACAAAATGGGTTATTTCACGTGGGTTTGGTGCTTCTGCCAGCCAAGGTGCTGGACAAACTCCTGGTGCCACGTTTTATTGTACATCAACCTTTGCCTTGAGAGCGTCTCAGTGTACAAAGATTGGGTTTCAGTTCCTGCATTATAAAGCAAACCAAACCCTCCCACACCTTTTTTTGGCCATAAATGGCCTGTAGGTTAACCCAGATATACTAAAGATACTTGTATCTTTTACTCCTGGGTGGGGAGATTGAGATGAGCTCTGAGGCAGAAGCTCTTCCCTGTGAGGGTGCTGAGGCGCTGGCACAGGGTGCCCAGAGAAGCTGTGGCTGCCCCATCCCTGGCAGTGTTCAAGGCCAGGTTGGACACGGGCTTGGACCACCCTGCTCTAGTGGAAGGTGTCCCTGCCCGGGGCAGGGGTTGGGGCTGGAGGAGCTTTAAGGTTCCTTCCAGCTCTAATCATTCTCTGATTCTGTGACATTTTGGCTAAGTGATGGTTACTAAGTTGTAAATAGGAATGACATGAGCTTTTTCTTCCCTAGCTTTTTTTCTTTTCCAGTAGCAGTTAAAGGTAGGAGATGCATTGAGCCAAGAAAACATTACTGTCACTCCCTTTTTGAGCCCTTACTCGACACTCTGCCATATCCATGGCATTTCTGGTTGCTGTTTGCTGGCAGTGGATAAGAGGAGAAGAAGATTCTGTCAATCAGCATCTGCTCTTGTAATTAATGTCCTTGAGACACGATGTACATACACCACGTACGTTTTACTGCCATGTTTGCTTCTCTCTTGTTCCTGATACATGTGTACCAGTGTTTGGATGGGTGTAGAGCTGCTCCCACTCTTGTACTTCCCTTAGTTAGTAAATCATTTGGTAACTGATCTAGTGAACATCACACACTGCTATTATCAGGTGACTTACGTGTTGATAGTATCACCTGTGCAGTGTTGGAGTTATGGTGGACTTTGGTATGAAATATTTTACCTATGAGAGTGCTGAGGCGCTGGCACAGGGTGCCCAGAGAAGCTGTGGCTGCCCCATCCCTGGCAGTGTTCAAGGCCAGGTTGGACACAGGGGCCTGGAGCAACCTGCTCTAGGCCGTCGTGCTCTGGGGGAGGGTGCCCCTGCCTGTGGCAGGGGGTTGAAGCTTTCAGGTCCCTTCCCACCCAAACCAGTCTGGGATTCTGGGATTACATGTTTTGTTTTCCAAGTGAGAATGTGAAAATTACTCCTTTGCATTTTGCTATAATAAAACCCAATTCCATTACAGTGAAAGATCACAGAGTTATAGAATCATGGAATGGTTTGGGTTGAAGGGGCCTTAAAGCTGATGTAGTTCCAAGCCCCTGCCACGGCAGGGACACCTTCCACTAGAGCAGGTTGCTCCAAGCCCCTGTGTCCAACCTGGCCTTCAGCACTGCGAGGGAAAGATGGCAGAAGGAAAGAATAAATATTTAACATCTGTAAAGTCAGACAACAAGAAGTTTCAAGCCAAAATTTAACTGCTTCAGCAGTTACCATTTACCTTTTGATTCTGTGTGAATGGATGATTTATTTGTGTACTTTACAAACCCGTGAATGCTGTTCATTACTATTACCCAGTAAAAAATGAGCTATTTTGTTTAATTTGCTATAATTTGTAAACCCTAAGTCACTACATTGTGTTTTCTCTGCCTGAAATGTGTTATTTAAAAAGCAACAAAGTAGTGAGTTGGAAAAGCTGTGCCTGTTGATGAATTGGACATAATTCAATTTGAATCTTGTGCTATTCTTGTTTTGCCTGTTCCTTCCATAATAACTGGAAATTGCTTTCACCTTTTCTACCTCTGTCCTCTGAAGACCTCCAATTTCCCTAATTCTTGGTTGATGTTTCCACTTCACGTGGCTCAGAGCAGTGTTTAAAGGAGCAGTTCTCCATATATGACTCCATTTGGAGGCTTTAAAACCTGACGGTTCAGTGCAATCCAATTCCTTTCTCCATTCCTTATTGAGGAGGTTTCCTAGGTTTTCCAGTTGTCAGCTTGCTGATGGGGCTTCAAGATTTAGGATGTGATGTGGCTCTGGGAATCTTACTCTTTGTTTTCCTATTAGGACCCTGACCTCTGGTACCTCGTTTTAACATTAGAGCGGACTCTGGTGAATAATGGGCTGTGGTGAAAGTGCATCCAGCTGGAATTGCGCCTTGGGATGGGGGGGAGGGAGAACTGGGATCTTTAGATGCCATCATGAAGCAATTAGACAAGCTACTTAATAATTTATAGCTCCCTGTCTTAAGAGTCCTCAGCAGTTTGACTGAAGGGGGTTTTGTTTAACCTTTCAGGGCTGTCTATGAAGCCTTATCTTGAGGTTAGACATGATTTCCCTTTGAAGAACAGTGGAGAATATAAAACCAGATGATTTTTGGCATCTATTAATTAATCCTTTGTCTTGCTACTGAAATACAACAGTTTGCTCAGATCTCGCTGAGGTTTAGTGGCTTGTGAATACATAAAAACCTCGTGAAGCAGAAAATGAACAAGCAAATCCTGCCACATACATGTGTTAAAGTCCTTTCAGTTGAATTTCCTTGGAATTTTGTGATGTTTCTCATGCTCTAGAACCTTAAATACTATATTAAACTGGAAATATATGTAGTGCTGGGGAAGGGAGAACAGGAATTGCCTATCTGGTAGGTCATAAATCCTATGTATTGGTGTTTCTATAAGGGGCTGTTGTTGGAACTGATGGACACCTCATAGCAAAGTAATTTCTAGTAGTTTAATGTTTAACAGAATGCTGATTCCCAGCTTCTGCTGCATGAAAGAAAGAAAAGCTCAAATGGGTGTTGAGGTGCAGGAGAATGAAGCTGTTAGACCCAGTTGTCTGAAGATCACAGGAAGTTGAAGAGAACCACAAAGCTAACTGTGTAAAATACCATTTGCAAACAACATCTCAAGCCTCATAAGTAGAAGTGGTTTTCTGTAAGCTTCTCCCACTTCTGTAAATGTTATAGAATTAACAAGTTATGAGCAATTTCTATGATAAGTCTCTAAAGCATTTCTCTAGAGAAGAAATCTTGGTAAAGCACGTCGCTGATGTTCTGGGATGTGACAGTTCCATCTCCAGTCGTTGCTTTTCTCAGCTTTAGTTCTGCTGTTACTGTAATTACACAGACATCAGGAATCATTTGATGACCATATTCAATAGTTGTTTCTTTGGTTTATTCCAGTTGTTGCAAGGATATTATTCACGATTGTAGACCTGTGTTTCATAGGGGGTGTTGGGAGAGGAGAAGCTCACCATGACCCGGCTTCAGTGTGTGCTTGAGCCCAGAACCCCCCATGTGCTGGGTGCACCCCCAGAGCGTGAGCAGCAGCTCAGGGAGGGGATCCTGCCCCTCTGCTGTGCTCTGGGGAGACCTTAGTGCAGCTCCAGTGCCCTCTAGAGCGGCTCCAGGAGACCTGGAGAGGGGCTTTGGACAAGGGATGTAGGGACAGGACAAGGGGAATGGCTTGAACCTGCCAGAGGGGAGACTGAGATGAGCTCTGAGGCAGAAGCTCTTCCCTGGGAGGGTGCTGAGGCGCTGGCACAGGGTGCCCAGAGAAGCTGTGGCTGCCCCATCCCTGGCAGTGTTCAAGGCCAGGTTGGACACAGGGGCTTGGAGCAACCTGCTCTAGTGGAAGGTGTCCCTGTCCGTGGCAGGGGTTGGGTTTAGATGAATTTAAGGTCCTTTCCAACCCAAACTATTCTATGTTTCTATGAATATTGAAAGATTACAAAGAGTTTTGTCCTTTTTTTCCTACTTACCCTACTTCAGACTTAGCTGAAGCGAAGCCCTCTGAGAATATCTGTATTTTACTTCTCACTATGAGAAAACTTCCTACAATCTACACAAGAGCTGTTCAGGGTCTGAGACAAACTGAGAAAATCTAGAAAGTGCCCCATTTTCTGATGGAAAAGAGGAAAGGTGCCATATGCTTCCCAGTCCTCAGCTGCCAAACTCACTCCTTCCCTATTGTGTTGGTGTGGTAGAGACCAGATGGTTCCTTTCCTTCAGCGCCGGGCATCTTCTTGCTATTCTTAGTTGTCCTGTTTGTCTGATAATACCAAATCCCTGAGTTTCATGTGTGAAATATATATGTAAGGATAGAAAAATACATAGAGATATAAATAAAAGGTCTCGTGGGTGGACCTGTGCTTTGCAGTGATTGACACTGAATGAATTCATGTTGTAAATACCCAAAGAGAAGCTTTCCTTCTCTTCTGGCTTTTTCCTTCTCTCCAGTTTGTTTTCTGAGCAGACATTAACTTGATGATTTTTATTTACTTATTTTTTTTTTCCTCTATTCCTGTGAAATTCTTTCTTCAATGAGCAGGAAGGAAATGATTTTTCTTTCATCTGAATGAAGTCCAACTGAGCTGGACTCGGATGCTCTTGGCAGCCCTTGTAAGCCTTGGCTTGCTTTGTAACTTCAGAGCAAAACCACTTTCTAATAGACTGTTTTTCCCCTCAGTGAGTGCTTTGGCACCTGTAGCCTGGGCTGTAGAAGAGTTTTCTTGCTACAGATGTTTGAACATGAACGCAACCTTTTGACATCTCTGCAGTAATTGCAACTGCCTGCTCTTTTGTCCTGTGGAAAACAGAGATCCCTTGATTTAAGGCACCAGCATACATCAGGATAGCAAATTTATACCCTTGGTAAACTTAAAGCACTAGTAAAGACAGTTTAGGGTTACTCAAACCTTACTTAGAGTGGCATATTGTATTCTACAGCCTCACATAGTGTCTCTGCTACTGTTTGATTGTAAAAAGGACAAAACCAAAGCGCAGTAAACTCCCTGAAATAAAAGTTGGTAAAGGGATGTAGGTGTCATCTCAGAAGTTTATTGCATGACCTGTAGGATACGAGGGAAGTGGTGTAGGAAAGTGCTTTGCACTGAGTAGTATAACTCTTTAATTATATTCTGCTTCCACTCACAGTTAATACGGAGTCCTTGGAAGGTGGGAAATCTGATGTGGTAAAGATCATTCACTGTGAACCATGAAGGTCACTGTGCTCTTAAAAACCCAGACTAGTTTGGGTTGGAAGGGAGCTTAAAGCTGATCCAGTCCCAAACCCCTGCCATGGGCAAGGGACACCTTCCAGAAGACCAGGTTGCTCCAAGCCCCTGTGTCCAAGCTGGAGGGATGGGAGCTTGCTGGGAGCTTTGGAGCCACCTCGCTTAAGGAATGCTGGGGTCAGTGATCTCCTCTAGACCTTGTTTAATGATTTGCAGTGGTGTTGACATGGTACATTCGCCTGGGATCTTCTCACAGCAGACTTTTTGCAGCTTCACACGTAATAAGGCTGCTGCTGACATTGCTGCTCTATGACAAAAAGCCCCAAAAGTTTTCTAGCAAGCAGGACACTCGATTTTCATGGGCCTACAGTGGATTTGTTTTGTTTCTTTAAAGAATCCAACACAAATCAATTCTGCCAATTTATTTGCAGGGATAAAGTGAGAGATGTTGCAAAACACAGTTCAACCTGTGCACTCGGACCTTTGCCCAGCTAACATACAGAGTGTCTTCAGGGCAGGCCAAAGAAGCAGTTGCCTAAAGCTGCACGTAGCTGGGAGTGCAGAAAGCCAGCAGTGTGCTCAGGCAGCCAAGAGGCCACCAGCATCCTGGCTTGTACCAGCCCCAGTGTGGCAGCAGGGCCAGGGCAGGGACTGTCCCCCTGCACTGGGCACTGGTGAGGCTGCACCTCGAATCCTGTGTCAGTTCTGGGCCCCTCACTGCAAGAGAGACATTGAGGTGCTGGAGGGGGCCAGAGAAGGGCACCGGAGCTGGAGCAGGGCCTCATGGAAGGGACCTTAAAGCTCCTCCAGCTCCAACCCCTGCCCCGGGCAGGGACACCTTCCACTGGAGCAGGTTGCTCCAAGCCCCTGTGTCCAACCTGGCCTTGAACACTGCCAGGGATGGGGCAGCCACAGCTTCTCTGGGCACCCTGTGCCAGTGCCTCAGCACCCTCACAACAACCCCAGAACCCCACCTAGAAATAGCTCCCCAGTCCCTTTCCCTGCATCAGTTTTCAAACCTCACTAAGCAGCAGAAGAAAGGAGCTTTGGTGTCTGCTGGCCTCAAATGTTGAAGATAGTGTTGGGTACAACTGGACTCATTTTACCTCCTCCTCATGCTGTCTGGATCATCCTGCTGGTTTCCTTGGAAGTCTAAACCTTTTTTTCCCATTAAATGGCTGACGATGCCAAAATTTAATTGCAGATGTCAGCCTGCAGAGTTTTCTTTCTGATTCCCAGCAAACAGTTGGGTTGTTTGTTCAGCTGACAGAGTTGTCCAGCCAAGGTGAAGCATCTGACTTTGTAGAAATGTGCAGAGCTTTGTCTCTTTGTCTTCTACCCTTAACATTTGTAACTATAATTTTTATACAGGCTTATTTGTTCAGAACACACCAAAACTATCAACCTAGAGATAAATTGACTGGCTGAAGCAGTGAATCTGTGCATGACCAGACACGCAGTGGCAAAGCTTTCCTCCTCCCTGGCTGTTGTGTTAGTTGGAAGAGAATAAGCTGGGGGATGGAGGAAGGGAAGAGGATATGAGCAAGACTTCAGATGACCACTGCTTGACTGGGCCTTTTGACTCTGTCTCCCATCACATCCTCATAGGCAAGCTCAGGAAGTGCAGGCTGGATGAGTGCAATAGAAGGGCTTTGGACAAGGGCCTGTAGGGACAGGACAAGGGGAATGGCTTGAACCTGCCAGAGGGGAGACTGAGATGAGCTCTTGGGCAGAAGCTCTTCCCTGTGAGGGTGCTGAGGGGCTGGCACAGGGTGCCCAGAGAAGCTGTGGCTGCCCCCTCCCTGGCAGGGTTCCAGGCCAGGCTGGACACAGGGGCTTGGAGCAACCTGCTCTAGTGGAAGCCCGTGGCAGGGGTTGGGGCTGGATGAGCCTTAAGGTCCTTTCAACCCAAACCAGTCTGGGATTTGATGATTCTATGACTTGTGTAGCTTTACAGGCTGGTTTGGTGGCTGAGATGCTGTTGCCAGAGATCTCCTCTTAGCAAAGTCATGCTCCTGGATTTATAGTAAAGGTTTTATTCTGACTTCACTGAGGTTATCTACAGTTTTTATCTCCCTTGTTGATATTCCGTAGTACTTTGTTCTGTCTTTACTCCAGGATACGTTTTTGTAAGTTCTTCTGGCTCTGTACTAAATATTTTCTGGCTGATCATTAATATTAACTTGTATGAGTGGCAGCTACTGAATTAGAAGTGGTTTCAAGAACGTTTCTTACTATCTTTTGGCTTATACTGGAGGCTGGGTTGAACAGAGCCTTGGGTGACATGGTCTAGAGTGAGGTGTCCCTGCCCATGGCAGGGGGTTGGAACTGAATGATCTTAAGGTCCTTTCCAAGCCAAGCCATTCTATGATTCTATGCCACTGTCGTGCTTAGGTTGTCTCTGCCACCCTTTTATATGTTAATATCTGAGAGGGTGTTGATTTTTCACTCCTTTTGTCATATAACTGCCTGTTGCTGTACATTTACTGTCTTTAAGTTGTAACTGCTGATTCTGTGGAGGGTTTCAGCTCTATTTGCTAATAGAAATATGTAGTTTGAACAGATATTATCATCCTCCATCTCCTATCCTGAGTCTTTTAAACTCTTGTTCTTAATTTTTGCTCCTTCCATATACTTCTGTTTTCCTTAAATAAACTGAAGATGAACACATTTAATTTGGTAGAGTTCTTCCACTGCTTACTTCATAATTCTGCATTTATTAATACTCTCAATCAGTGACTGCAGTTATTAGAATATCTTTATTTTCCTGTACCACTCCTGCATGTTTTTAAAGCTGGTTTTAATTTCAGCTTCCCATTTCTTTAATTCGTTCCTAAAACTCTATTTCAAACCATCAAAACTCATCTATGTGTGTTTCTAACCTTGTGAACAAGTGGAAGTAAAATTGAGCTGTGGAGTTTCCTTAACTGAACATCCTCAGTTTAACATCCTCCTTCTGCTCTTACATGTGTTTTTCATGTTCTGTTAAAATCCCCTTTCCTACAATCTCTGTTAATCTCTGATTTGGAAGATCCTGTTTTTATTCTCACTAATTCTGTCTTTGGAGGTGATTGATCTGATGTATAATTTTACCATCATATTTCCAGACAATTTCCAGCCCGTGTTTTCAGTTTACACTTTCTTTTCATGTCTATCTCCACCCTTCCAGTGTCTGAAGAGGGCTTCAAGGATGCTGGAGAGGGACTTTTCATCAGGGACTGGAGTGACAGGACAAGGGGTGATGGGTTCAAACTGAAACAGGGGAAGTTCAGGTTGGATCTAAGGCAGAAGCTCTTCCCTGTGAGGGTGCTGAGGCGCTGGCACAGGGTGCCCAGAGAAGCTGTGGCTGCCCCATCCCTGGCAGTGTTCAAGGGCAGGTTGGACACAGGGGCTTGGAGCAACCTGCTCTAGTGGAAGGTGTCCCTGCCCGGGGCAGGGGTTGGGACTGTAGGAGCCTTAAGGTCCCTTCAACCCAAACCACTCTGGGTTTCTAGGATTCTATGAAATGAATTGCATCAGGAGCTGGTCCAGTGGCAGTGGAAAGTGCTGATGTGGGGCTCTTCACTGGTGCAGACTGATGCTGTTAGAGCTCAGTGAAGGGATGATAAAAGTTTTTTCTCTTTCAAATTCTTCCATCAGGCAAGTGAACTAGTTAATGTTATTTTTCATCCCTAATTCAGTCTTTTCCTATGAGATCCTGTCCGGATTCTTCTGTGTTGTGGAGGAGTGGTTGTCACATATTCACCAGCCAGAAATGCGGCGGAAGATGAAACTCTTGTACACTTCAACAGCCACCCAAGATCTGAATTCCAGGAAATCTGGAATTTGAAAGTGTTCTAAATCCTTCCACATTACAAAACAGGGAAGTGCCAGGTTCTGGGTTCACTCAGCAAACCAGAACTTGTGGAGATAATTATGGGAAGGTGAGAATTTGAGAGGCTGTTGGTGTTGGGTGTTTCTGCTCCAGACTGGTGTTTTGCTTTTTCCCACAGATCATGATCCTTGTCTGTCTTTCTCTCCCCCAACATGGATCTCCCACTTGGATGGTGGGAGGGAGATGATCAGCACTTGAGGAGTTCACAGAGTCAGTTTTGACTTGTTGCAAGTGGTAGTTCTCAGCAGTTCAAAGAGAAAGTTGTGCAGAGAAGAAAAACACCTCGACCTCACAGCAGCGTTAGCTCCAACCCCGTATCAAGTGCCTTCAAAGTCATCTTATATTGGTGGTTTTGGCTTGTGTCCCTCAAACCAGCAGAAAATGATGGTGAGGAAGTGATACAGATCTCTCCCATCTCCACCTTCACCAGCACTGCTTGCTCAGATATGCTTTGTGCACACAACCTGTTTGAGATGAAGGATGTTTGTTTCACAGAGCCCATGTGAGACTCGTGGGTCCAGCAAGTGTGCAGGTAGTTCCTCTGTTGACTGAATGATACAATTCCTTTTCTACCATCACTTTTACACGTGGTATTTGGGTTGTATTTTCATAGGTGCCTCATCCATGTTCATGGGCAGGTTGGATGGGGCTTGGAGCAACCTGGTCTAGTGGAAGGTGTCCCTGCCGTGGTAGGGGTTGGATCTGGATGAGCTTTCAGGTCCCTTCCCACCCAAACCAGTCTGGGATTCTGTGACTTTAAATTTGTTGAACTAATCTGTCAGGATACTCTTAATAATGGAGATCACAGATAAAGAAACTTCCAACAGTTACTTTTTGCCAAGGGATGTTGAGCACTGTGGGAAGATCAGCTCATATTAATCCCTGGGTTAGCTATCTATCTTGGCCTGATGAAAGATCAGGAATATAATAGGTTAGAGGATATTTTGCTGAATAAATCTGAATTGGCTCTAGGTCCTGCCGGTTTGGCTGCAAAGGATTTACTCTCTGATGATTTCCCATCTTAAAGCTGTGAGTTTTGCCTTTGAGAACTCCAAAATCTTGAATAAAGGGGCATATTTAGTGCCAGTTTATTGAAAAGAGTGCTGGAAGAGGAAGAATTCAGTTCTATGTCACTCAGGTTAGTTTAAATTGCTAGAAAAGCAGCACAGCAATAAATGGAAGTGTTAAGAAAAAGCACTTAAAACCACTTTGGTTAAATTCTTTGACTACTTCTTTGCTATTAGAGGATAAGAGGTCTGTAAATAGGGAAGGTGCTGGGTGTCTTCTCCTTAGGGAGGTTATTGATTCTTCCGTCTGGTGGTCGAAAAGCATTCTAGGGAAGTGTGGTTTGGATAAAAGGACCAAACCATGATGAAAACCAGAAGGAAAATCATGTTGATGTCAACCAGTTCTTTGATGAAATGAATGAGGTTTCTTAGGCCTGTGCTTAACCTGATAGTAGTCAGCGTTATCACTACTAGGCTGGAGGAGGGAGTAAAATGTGTTCTCATTTACTGATAGTGACTTGGGATGGGCAGCAGGTGAGTGCCAGCAGTGTGGAAGTTCAAAATCAGCTGGAAAACTCAGTGTGCTGTCTGTCAAATGGTGGCTGCTGTGTTTCCAGTAAGATTTGGAACAACTGGAGAGAGGCCAGAGGAGAGCAGTGAAAATCAAGGGAAAGAAGATAAGCAGCTTACAAACTAAGAGTGAAAAATTGAGCTTACAATGAATAATAGAATCCCAGACTGGTTTGGGTTCAAGGGATCTTAAAGCTCCTCCAGCTCCAACCCCTGCCCCGGGCAGGGACACCTTCCCCTAGAGCAGGTTGCTCCAAGCCCCTGTGTCCAACCTGGCCTTGAACACTGCCAGGGATGGGGCAGCCACAGCTTCTCTGGGCACCCTGTGCCAGCACCTCAGCACCCTCCCAGGGAAGAGCTTCTGCCTCAGAGCTCATCTCAATCTCCCCTCTGGCAGGTTCAAGCCATTCCCCTTGTCCTGTCCCTCCATCCCTTGTCCAAAGCCCCTCTCCAGGTTTCTTCAACCTTACACTGAATGTAACTTTTTTCTATGAGATCCTCCTTGTTCTGTTGTCAGTAACGCTTCTCCTTTTGCTGTGCTGAAACAAAGACCCCTGAGCCTCCAGATCACTGCCTATGTGACATGTACAGCAGTTTTCTGACAGTACTTTGTTTACTAAGTGGCATTATTTTGTTTGCTAAGTGCTCTTCTCGCAGAGAAGCCCTCCACAGGGGAGAGGATTTCAGCATCTCTTTAGCATCTCTCTCTTTCCTTGACTTCCATCCCTGGCAGTATTCAAGACCAGGTTGGACACAGGGGCTTGGAGCAACCTGCTCTAGTGGAAGGTGTCCCTGCCCGGGGCAGGGGTTGGAGCTGGAGGAGCTTTAAGGTCACTTCCAACACAAACCAATCTGGGGTTCTGTGACCTTTACAATCACGTTTTTAGTTGTAGTAGAGTAAGACTGGCTGAGAATGAAGAGAAACTGCCATACACAGAGAATCCTCCCAAAAGAGAAGAAAAATACCCCAAACAACTGAATTATGTGATATTTCCACATTTTGCAGAATGATTCTACTGCAAAAATGAAGAAATAAGTGAGATGGATCCAAACAAGTTATTTGGATGCTCGTGCTTCCCCGATGCTCTGAAATCACTGAGATTTTACATGACTTCAGCTGCCTCAATGAACCTGACTCACTGCAACAGCAACATACTCAGCGCCAAACCTTTAGCAGTCAGTTTTATCAATCATACAGCTGTTTTACTTCGCAAGCCTGGAGAGGAACGTGGAACATCATATTTCACTCTCTTGCCAATCTCTCCCAAATGTTTGGACAGGGAGCAGGGAACGTGTGGGAGCGGGGACGCGGTGCAGGGCTGCGTGGGGAGGGCTCCAGCTGCTGAATGCAGCAGAACCATTTAGGCTCAATATTAAATTCCAAGATAGTTATCAAGTGTTCACAGGGATTATTTAAAGTGGTATTTTATTTACTAGAGCTACATTCAATAAACCCTTTAATGGTTTAATGTGAATGAAGCCTGTTCAGCACTGGCCCAGCGCAGGGGTTCCGTGCAGGATGTGACTTGCTCCAATTTACATTAGAAGCTGATGACAAAACCACTGTCAGACACAATTATTTTGCTCAGAGCTTACACAGGGCCTTAGGCAATGAGAGGAGGACTAAAGAGCTGCTGCAGCACAAATACAACTGAAAACAAACCACATAACAGGCAGCACATGGGCTTCTACAGCTCAGCCTGACACGTTCTAAAAGGTGCAGATCAAAACGATGCTGGGGCTGTTTATCTGCGTTGCCTCTAATACGGTTAAACCAGGGATGAAAGGGGGTTTCATCTGCCTGCAGCATCAACTGTAGTATTCCCCAAAAACATGCTGAAAGGCTGGTTATCACAGACTGATTTGGGTTGGAAAGGACCTTAAAGCTCCTCCAGCTCCAACCCCCTGCCCCAGGCAGAGACCCCTTCCACTAGAGCAGGTTGCTCCAAGCCCCTGTGTCCAACCTGGCCTTGAACACTGCCAGGGATGGCACCTCTAATGTAAAGCTGCATCTCTAATCGTGTTTGTTCTTCCTGCAGAATGGCTGTTTCTCTCTTCCATCAGATGATTCCAGTTCTAGGAAACACTGTTACATTCTCTCATTTCTTACCAAGCTGCTTCATTTCTCATTTTATATATATGAAGCATGAAAAGATGGCAAAGGAAAACAAAGGGAAAAGCTGAAAAAGTAATTTACAGAGTTAAATATCACCTACGACATTTTTGCAATCAGTTTTAGCAAAGGATATGTCAAATCTCTGCTCCTAAATGGGTTTTGTTCATTTGTTAACTTCAAGTTAGGAGTTAAAACCGTTATCTTACAGGAAGTATGTTACAGATAGAAGGCTCCTGAAGGGGACACCTTAGAGCAGCTCCAGGGCCTAAAGGGGCTCCAGGAAACCTGGAGAGGGGCTTTGGACAAGGGATGGAGGGACAGGCCAAGGGGAATGGCTTGAACCTGCCAGAGGGGAGACTGAGATGAGCTCTGAGGCAGAAGCTCTTCCCTGTGAGGGTGCTGAGGCACTGGCACAGGGTGCCCAGAGAAGCTGTGGCTGCCCCATCCCTGGCAGTGTTCAAGGCCAGGTTGGACACAGGGGCTTGGAGCAACCTGCTCTAGTGGAAGGTGTCCCTGCCCGGGGCAGGGGCTGGGACTGGAGGAGCTTTAAGGTCCCTTCACCCCAAACCATTTGTGATTCTATGATTCCTCTGCACTTTTCAATCAAGGTTTCTTTTTCATGCAACAACAATAGCAGAGTGTAGAATTATTTGTAGAAATGAAAGCTATAAGTGAGGTGCTTTTTGCTGTGATAAAGAGAAGTGATCCAAATGATGCAAGATACTGAAACCACCTAAATGAGAAAGAACACTAAATTTGTCCAGTTGATAGATACTTTCCAAAACTCACTGTTACATCAGCTATGTCTACCATGCTTTCTGCAGTCAATAATAGGTTTTAGGAGACTTGCCTGTCATCAGCACTTCTCAGGTATTAGTGGTCTCCTTGCCCATGGCAGAGGGGTTGGAACTAGATGAGCTTTAAGTCCCCTTCCAACCCGAACCAGTCTGGCTGCTTTGAAAAGCATCATTATAGAATCATAGAATCAAAGAATAGTTAGGGTTGGAAAGCACCTTAAGATCATTAATATGTCTTTTTAAAAGCCACATAGTTTTCTATCAATGATCTTTTAATTTGGGGTATCTTTGGTTTTCCTTTTCTGTTGGCAGTTACTTCCTTTTAGTATTATAGTGAATCCTACCACCACCCCCAATGTCTATCACAACTGGCCTCACTGGAAAGTACTATTAAATAAATAGGGGTAAAGTTTGGGAACAGGGAACATCAAGTAGGAGCTGCAGCCTGGAAATAGGAACCTGAGCATCCATGAAACTTTGCTGGTATTTTATGGTGCTTCCATTGAGCTGAATTTCATTGGAGGTGTTGATTCCTCGGGTGATGGATTGCCACAGTTTTATGTCCCAGGCATCCATCTGCCAGGCAGATTTGCAAACAGTTGTACACCCATCAATGTGAAATACTCATTTTTTTATAGCATAGCAACACAACATGTGTCTTTTGGGGTGGAGGAAGGGAAAACCAAGACATGGAGGAATGAGAAGTGTCTTCTTCACACAAGTTTAAATTGGGTTTATGTGACAGCCAATCTCTTTCTTATATATTTGCTCTTTCAAAGTCTTGCTTAATGTGTTAATAACAAATGGAGTCACTATGTCCATCCCTTTGACAAAGGGTGAGCAGAGCTTGCACGGTGCTCAGAGGGGTTTCCAGATGTTTTTGACCTCTCCTGTCAATAATACTTGATTAAAAATAGTGTACTTGAAAGTCAGTGGATTGGTATTACCATTCAGACAGAATCCATTGAAATTCCTCTTCAATTCAGTGATGTGCACCTGAGGATAAAGTGGAAAGTTAAATGCAAACCCGTTGTTTGACAGCCATCAGAGAGCAGACTGCCCTTGTAGTCTGGTGAACTGGGGGGGTATGTATTTAGGCTGAAGGTTGGTTTAGTGTTTCTTCAGCTATATCAGGTATTGAAGGCAGGCCTGTGCCTTTGCATGGACAGTGAGGGACAGGGCTCATGGTGGCTGGGGATGCAAATGCACCCATCTCACCATATTGCTTCTCCTGAAATGGGATTTTAAGTTGTAACACTCCGACTGTCAGCGAAACTGAGAGGAAGGAGAGGTTTTGTGGATTACACTCAACTTGGGCTGGGGATTTATGTTGTGATTATTGATAGTGTCTTTACGTAGTGAAGCTCTGTCCCCTTCTATAGAATCCCAGCCTGGTTTGGGTTGGAAGGGACCTTAAAGCTCCTCCAGCCCCAACCCCTGCCCCGGGCAGGGA
>NW_009930148.1:91054-91701 GCF_000696875.1 Nestor notabilis | reverse complement strand
TCCCCACCCGGGCCTTAAACCCGGCGGGGGAGGGGCCAGCCACAACCTCCTTGGGCAGTGTGTGGCAGCACCTCAGCAATGTGTTTTTCAGTAAGTATCAAGGAAATGCGTCCTCAAACAATACTGAAATCAGAATGTGTGGCAGCACCTCAGCAATGTGTTTTTCAGTCAGTATCAAGGAAATGCGTCCTCACACAATACTGAAATCAGAACTTTACATGGGCTCCTGTCCTTGGCTCTCTAGAAATATGTTGCATTTAAACATGAGCATCTCGAGCCTGTTCAATGTGATCGATGTGCACAGAAGAAGCCATCGTGCTCCATTGCTGTGGCTGAAGTTGGGCACTGCCAAAGGTTAAACAATCAGTTGACTTCCCTGCTTGAGGCCAACAGTGGTGGCCTTTGTTTTGCTGCAGCAAAACAAGAAGTGTTATTGAGAACAGAACAAGGAGGATCTCACAGGGAAAACTTACATTCAGCATAAAGTTTAAGAAAGCAAAGCTGCTGGGCTGGGCTGATGGAAAACCATCCGGTCTCCTGCAGAGGTCTGGTGTGAACAGCAACACGTGGGTTATCTGGTTTCATCTGCAGATACTAAATGATCACACCTCTGCTGAGGCGCTGGCACAGGGTGCCCAGAGAAGCTG
>NW_009930148.1:74209-91025 GCF_000696875.1 Nestor notabilis | reverse complement strand
GGCTTGGAGCAACCTGCGCTAGTGGAAGGTGTCCCTGCCCGGGGCAGGGGCTGGAGCTGGAGGAGCTTTAAGGTCCCTTCAACCCAAACCATTCTGTGGTTCTATGATGACAAGCCAAAGGAGGGATGGCTGCGACAGCAGCTCCTCTCCCTCACAGGGTTTATGAATTAAATGCTGCTGTTCTCTAAGCTTCAGTCTGAAACTGTTGTTACTGATTTCCTGACGCCGTGCAAAGAGAAACACAGAGACCAAAGAGCAGAATTAACATTAATAATTAAAAATGAACTACATTTTTCAATCTCATGTCTACTGTAACTGAGTAACTGCCCAGTGCCGTGAGCAAGAGAACTTCCTTAGTTCACTGATGACGGTGCAACCTTGAATGGCCAAAGTTGATGTTCCAGTTTGGGCATAAAAGACGTTTCTTTGCTTCTCACAACCCCTTGTCCTTAGTCAGTTACATACAAATTTGATTCTTACACCTGTGGCAAATTGAGACATTTTACTTGCAATATTCCTGCCCCACACTGCTCAAGTATCTTCTGTATTGTGGGGTGAGACACAGGCAGAACTAGTTCCAGAGCTGAGGTGTGCATGTTCTATGATTCCTTGAGTCTACGTGTGGATCTCAACCAGAGTCCTTCTGGTTTCAACTCTTAACCTGAAACTCCTTAATTGTTCTCACCAGGAAATAAAGTCAAACAAAAACATAAAAAGGGGAGAAAATACCAATCTTGCACTGTATAGTCTGCTAATAATATAGATTGATCACTTCTTTGTTGTCATGTTATATGACATAGAAACATACAAGAGCAAAATGTCTGATCCAAGAGGAAAAATGTTACTTCAATGACCTCTTTTAACTTGTTTTTCCTTCTTTTAACAGAGCATTCAGAAACTGGCCAGCCAATACTTGAAGAAGGACTGGCTTGGAATAAAGGCTGATGAGAGAAGCGATTATAGGTAATTTCACAGTTGGAGATCTTGAAATTACTCTCTTTATGATTTCCATTTGTGTAATTATTTTACTTACCCATGTAACAGTGCTCTGCTGTAGCTAAAGTGATTTTTTTCTTTGTGGTAGAGTGGTGCCAGTTAAACATGAAGCTGTGTTTTCCCCTGAGACACTGAGATTAGGCTTAAATTGATGTTTGTTACTTGAATAAAACCATGTTGGACACAGGGGCTTGGAGCAACCTGCTCTAGTGGAAGGTGTCCCTGCCCGGGGCAGGGGTTGGAGCTGGAGGAGCTTTAAGGTTCTTTCAGCCCAAACTGGTCTATGAATAATTCAGGAAGATTGGAGTAGCAGAATGGCACCACAGGACAACTGTATTTGTGCTTCCTGATGTGTATTAAAGCTTATACCTGAATATAGTGGTGGCTCAGTGCCAGGGGTTAGTGGCCTTGGCAGTGCTGGGGAATGGTTGGACTGGATGAACTTAAAGGTCGTTTCCAACCTGGTTGATTCTGTGATTCTATTCTCTGGTTCTCTAACTCTATAGTTAGAGTGGTAGGTGTGGGGATTTCTTCATAGAAGACAGCAAGACATTTCTCTTTAGGAGACCTTTCTTCATGCAGATCCCATCTGACAGCAAGGAGGAGGCAGAACAAGAACCAGTTGTTTACAAAACTTAGTTCCGTTCACATGAAAGGTGGATCAGAAAATGAAAGCAGAAGTGACTCAGTTGCTGAAGGCCTCCCCTCTTTGAACAGGACCTCCTAAATACTTAAGAAGCTCGATTTTAGTGTGTCTTTTATATTATTATGACAAGTTTTATTTCAAACAGGAAGAAATTGTTGATGGCGTTTATGCTTCGGACTTTAAGTACCTTCACACCACTTGTGTGTGTAAGAAGTAAACTGAATTATCAGTCTGAAGTGTGTATAAAATGCTCCCATACCACACAGACCCCTCCTACCTGCACTTTGCTCCTCACTCACAACCCTTTCATGCCATCAGATACGCCCATAGTGCCCAGAGGTCTTCCAAATACCTGCCACCCCCGTGCTCCTCATCGTCCGGTGCTTGGGCTCTGTCAGCTCCACCAACCTCTCCTTTCTGCCAGCCATGGGGAGATCTCGTCACCTTCTTTCCCAGCCCTCCCTGCTCCACCTTCTCCTTGGGCACTTCTGACCATTAGTGGAGGGTTAGTGGGACCATGCAAAGCTCACTACACAGCTGTGGGTGTTATCTTTGGCCTGTTACACGTGATGAAGGAATTACAGGCAGCCAAGATAGAATGGGTGAGCGGTCTGTAACTGTTGGCTTAGTGGCAAGATGCCCAAATCACAAAATCCATGTTCTTACAGAGGATTGTTAACGTCAGATCTGCTTTGCCTGCTGGGGTCTGTAGGTTCTGTTCACTGGAGCAACAGCTTCAACCAAAATCATAGAATCATTGAATGGTTTGTGTTGGAAAGGACCTTAAAGCTCCTCCAGTCCCAACCCTCTGCCACAGGCAGGGACACCTTCCACTAGAGCAGGTTGCTCCAAGCCCCTGTGTCCAACCTGCCCTTGAACACTGCCAGGGATGGGGCAGCCACAGCTTCTCTGGGCACCCTGTGCCCGCGCCTCAGCACCCTCACCCTATGCTTAGTGTAATCCTTCCCCTCTCCTTCCCTCCTCTTCCCTTCCCTCCTTCTTTCCCACAACCGTTCTGTGTTGCCTTGTTTCAGGAGCATGTACTCCGTATGGAAGTCCCTTTTAGAAGGCACGATGCAGGTGGCTCAATCCCGCCTCAATATCTGTGAGAACTATAAGAACCTGATTTCGGAGCCAGCCCGGACTGTGCGGTGCTTTAAGGAGCAGCAGTTGAAGAAGGTATTTGTGCTTTAACAACTCCTCTCGACCCCTGGCATTGCGACTTGGTTATTGGCAATCTTTTCCTCTGGCACTTCTATAATCTGTACTTCCAGTCTTTTCCTGTGCATGGTGTTACAGAAGGAAATATCCAGCTTGTCCAAGAGGGCTCACAATTCAGAGCAGAGATTAAAATTGCTTGGAAATGAGTCCTTTCCAATGAGATACACCCTGGATCAAAACTGTCTCTGCAGATCTAACATCCTGCTGGGGCAGTTGCATTGAATTGGGGTTTGCAGTGACAGGTTCAAGTGGGTTTTGTTAGGGTGGGTTCTGATTTTAAGGAGAGGTGTGGCTTAAACCTGAAGGAGTAACTGGTGCAGTCACAGAGTCATAGAACTGGAGGTGTTCTGGATCTTCTAACGTGGGCAGCCCCTCTTTCAGATAGCAGTTGACTGCCAAGTCTTTGCTATATGAGCTTCCATCATCCAAAACTCAATCATGCAACTTGTTAACACTTGTACACCAAATATATTTTGCAATAGGGAACCCCACTTTTCCATGAATTCCTTTGTTTGTAAAGAAAATTGCAACAGAATTAAGTGCAGAGCAGCAGAGTTTTATCCTGTGCTTTTTGTGGGATGGTGACTAAAGATTCTTAGGAAAAAAGGGAACTTGTTGGTTATTCTCAATCCTAGAATTTGATTCCGTTTTCCTGCCTCTTAAAAAACACTCACTTCATGTTGGTACGTCTCTTTTTTCTTCTTATAAATAGGCAAGAAACCTTTTTAGTGCTGTTCCTGTCACAAGTAATGGTCCAAAGTTGTACCATATTTGAATTCTACTATTAGACATTAGATCTGTAAGCTGCTTTCCTAAGAAATTCTTTAGCTAAATATACACATGGAATTGCATGACTTGTCCATTGCATCAGGAAATAGGCCAAAGCTTTCCAAAATGCACATTACAAGCTGAGGATGTCATACAGAGCACAAGTGTGATGACGAAGGGCTGAGGGACCTGGGGGGTTTAGTGTGGAGAAGAGAAGGCTCAGGGGGGACCTGATCGCTCTCTGCAAGTGCCTGACAGGAGGATGGAGCCAGGAGGGGGCTGGTCTCTGCTCCCAAGGAACAAGGGATGGCACAAGAGGAAATGGCCTCAAGCTGCCCCAGGGCAGGTTTAGCTGGAGCTGAGGAACAATTCCTTGCCCAGAGGGTGCTCAGGCATTGGAACAGGCTGCCCAGGGCAGGGCTGGAGTCACCGTCCCTGCAAGTGTTCACAGCCCGTGGAGCCGAGGCCTCAGTGCCAGGGGTTAGTGGTGGCCTTGGCAGGGCTGGGAATGGTTGGACTGGATGATCCCACTTCTTGGGAATCACTTCTTTAAATCTATATAAATGATAGAAATTCCTTTTTTCCCCTAGATTTTTAAATTAGCAGAACAAGCTGTTACGGTTACCAGGACAGTACTTGTGCTTCAGAGTATTCTAACAGTGATAACAGTTTTCCTACAACATGGAATAACCATCCACTTGATGGTATTCATTTTCCTCCACAATAAATGTATTGTTTTACCTACTGCAGTCTAAATTTCACCTTTCCTCACCCTTTCCTTTGGATTTCCAAAGGAATAAATAATACATTATGCTTGACCTCCATCCAGACAAAAGCTTATCAGAACTGCAATGCTGAGTCAGTCAAATACCTGTCACATTACACTGGAATGCCCATCCAAAATCCAGTTCCTATTAGAAGCAGTGTCTCCTTCCAAGGTTGCAGCAGGTATTGAGTTGCTCTCGATGAGATCCCATCTTCATTTTGCAGATGTTTCTGTAAACCTTTACATCCTCCACTCAGTAGGATACAGAAACTTCATTTTATCACCCCTTTTAATAGTAAACTGGAACCATTTCAGAAAACCTCATCCTAAGTGGCTGAAAACCATGGATAAATCACAGGGTGGCTCTGGAGCAGGGCTATAAACGTGTCTCCTGTGGACCGCGTCTGGCCTTGTAAGAAAACTGATCCCCTGCTCTCAGAGGACACAAACAAGAGGCTGTTTGGAGGGCAGTGAGCCCACCCTCTGCCATTATCTTCCCCTGGAGACCTTGTCAGCTTACCCCATAAGTGATGTGTAGTTTCAGATGTTGGCCTTAGAATATGTTCTGTTCATCAGGTATCTGTAGGTAAGATGAGGTGGCCACCACTAAAGACATTTGGATGGGTCTCTATCAGAAGACTGAAGGCACATAGAATAAAATCGCTCTGTGTGGAGGGAATGCAACAAGAAGCAGCTTTCTAGTGTCTACCCAGCCCCAACCCCCTGAACACCATCCAGTCTCCTGACACCATCTTCAGACATGCAACAGCCAAGATGATTTGATGCTTTTAAAATGATCATGTTAACAACTGGCGTTATTTGATACTTTAGTTTCTTGATGCCAGCAGGAGACCTCAGGGATCAAAATGCCAACTAATGCAGCAAAACCCCCTCCTTTTGCAGTGATTTTAGGTCTCTGTCAGCTCTCCAACATACACAGATCTTTCTACCTTTCATTGCTCTGTCATACACTTGGAGGTCTTTAGAAACCCCCCCACCATTCCCCAAACCTCCCACAATGGAGTTACCTCGTGGAGCCTGTTGCTTTATTGGTCTGCACACATCAAACACTGGGTTTAGTGTGAACCTACATGAATTTTTATGGACTTTATAGCCAGAAAGGAATGTTCATTTTGACTGAGAGCAGAATTGTGTGGTGAGAAGATGAGTGATTTCTATTAACTCAAACAAAAAGCTGCTTTTTTATGGGCTGGATACTGTTATTAACAATTGTTGAATGCTGTGAAATTGAGGTGATGTTGTTGGGTTACATCACCTTATTCTTCTCAAAGTGCTTGTAGAAGAGGTTACATGCATTGATAATTAATGCAATGAAAAACCTGAGGTGCTGAGGAGGGGTGTGCAGTAAGAGGACAACGTGGGGCTCCTTGAATGGGAGAGTCACAGAATCATAGAATCCCAGGTTGAAGGGACCTCAGGGATCATCTGCTCCCCCCTTTCCAGGCACAGCATGACCCAGACTGGGTGCCCAGCACCCTGTGCAGCCCAGTCTTAACAGTGTCCAACGCTGGGGAGTCACCACTTCCCTGGGGAGATTATTCCAATGGCTGCTTGTTCTCATTGGGAAACATTCCCTCTTGTGTCCAGTGAGAATCTCCCCAGGAGGAACTTGTGCCCATCACCCCTCGGCTTTGCCATGGGACTCCTTGTCCAAAGGGAGTCTCCATCTCCTCTGCAGCCCCCCTTTAACTCCTGGCACATGGGATCAGGTCTCCCTGAGCCTGCTCTTCTCCAGCTGAACAGTCCCAGCTCTCTCAGCCTTTCCTCACACGCTGCCCAGCCCTTGGACCATCTTTGTGGCCCTTCTCTGGCCCCTCTCCAGCCCATCCACAGCTTTGCTGTGCAGTAGGACCCAAACTGAGCCCATATTCCAGGGGTGGCCTGACCCAGGCCGAGCACAGTGGGACAATGACACCTTTATCCCTGTGGTGATGCCCTTGTTGATGTTCCCCAGCACCCTGTTGGGTTTCTTTGCTCAGCTGCTCCCTGGTCACTCCTATGGAGCTGGTGTCCCACAGGATCCCCAGGTCCCTTTCCATAGCATCAGGTATGTGATAATGATGTGAAAAGATCTTTGAAGGACAGAAAGGCAACTTGAAAGACAAATTGCTCTCCTTCAGCTAGCTTGAGGCTCTGCCTGTGAGTGTTGCCTGGAGCCTTCATTGACCACATCCAGTCTGTACTATCTATAATTAAGTATAAGTGCATTGAACTATCACTCTTACATGTACTTAAGGTAGTTTGGGTACAAGAAAATCTTTACAGATCTCTTTTAAACATAGTATATTCTGAGACATTGATAATTCACATTTGCTGATCCTTTCTGCTTACCATGGATCCTTTCCCAAATACATACTTTAAAGCTGATCGGAATCAGCTCAGCAATCACTAAAACATCCCTGGGTTATTGACATAGTTTTGGTTCCAAATCTAAACCACAGCCCTGTACCAGCTACTGCACTGAAAATTCACACTCCCCCAGTCAAAACCAGTACAGTATCTTTTCTGCTATTCCTTTGGTTATTGGATTTTGTCATTAAAATGTGTCTTGTAACATTGCTTGGGTTGGATGGAAAAAGGTGGGAGCTACTTTTCCTCCTTCACTCACTCATTCTGCATTTTAAGCCTCTAAGTTTCCATTGTGAATGACACTGATTTCTGATACATCCCTATTTGTTGGAAACCCCTCAAAAAAGAGAAAATCAAGCTCTTAAAGTAACGTTTCACATTATTCTTGTTGCTCTGGTGTGTTTTATGTGGCAGCTTTTGTCTTACACTTCAGCTTGAGGAGAAGGAAGGATTAACCATTTTCTTTATCACCTCCGGTAGCTCGCCATTGGATTTTCCTCAATTACATTCCACTTATTTCAACTAATTGCCTCATCCAAAGCTTTCACAAGCTTAATATTTCACTTGTGAGTTATCATTGAAATTCAATAGCTAAAGAGCAGCACAAAGAAAGAAACATGGGTTTATGCACTGATCAGCTTTAAAAAAGACATGAATAATTGACCAGGAGTGACTCGGAGACCGCGTCGTGCCATATAAAGTGTAATCAAGAGCAGTAAAAGGATGATGATGGCATGATTTGGATGCAAAAAGCCATTAATGCTTTGTTTCCTGCCTGCTTTTTTCCAGTGTGTGGACCAGTTGACGAGGATCCAGGCTGAGTTACAGGAGACAGTAAAAGATTTAGCTAAAGGCAAGAAGAAATATTTTGAGACGGAGCAGATGGCTCAAGCGGTGCGGGAGAAAGCAGATATTGAGGCCAAGTATGTTTTCCTAATAGCATATGCATAAATAATTGCTTGCCTATCAAGCAGATTGGGACTTGTATTAGTTTTGGAAGATAATTGCTTTCAATGAGCTTGGGCCAGGTTTTATTCTTTCTGCTTATATATATTTCTGTAACCATTCCATAGAATCACAGAACCCCAGGTTAGAAGGACCTCAAGTATCATCTGCTCCAACCTTTGCTGGCAAAGCGTGACCTACACTAGATATCCCAGCACCCTGTCCAGCCCAGTCTTAACAGTGTCCAACACTGGGGAGTCCAACACTTCCCCAGGGAGATTATTCCAATGGCTGCTTGTTCTCACTGGGAAAAATTTCCCTTTTGAGTCCAGTGGGAATCTCCCCAGGAGTAACTTGTGCTCATCACCCCTTGGCTTTTCCATGTGTCTCCTTGTAACAAGGGAGTCTCATATTCTTTGTAGCCACCCCTTAAATACTGGAACGTAGAGTCATAGAATGGTCTGTGGTCCTTAGAAAGGACCTTAAAGCTCTAGTTCCAACCCCCTGCCCCGGGCAGGGACACCTTCCACTAGAGCAGGTTGCTCCAAGCCCCTGTGTCCAACCTGGCCTTGAACACTGCCAGGGATGGGGCAGCCACAGCTTCTCTGGGCACCCTGTGCCAGCGCCTCAGCACCCTCACAGGGAAGAGCTTCTGCCTTAGATCCAACCTGAACTTCCCCTGTTCCAGTTTGAACCCATCACCCCTTGTCCTGTCACTCCAGTCCCTGATGAAGGTCCCTCCCCAGCATCCTTGTAGCCCCCTTCAGACACTGAAGCTGCTCTGAGGTCTCCAGCATCTTCTCTTCTCCAGGCTCAACAGCCCCAATGTTCTCAGCCTGGTTCCATACGGGAGATGCTCCAGCCCCTGAGCATCCTCGTGGCCTCCTCTGGACTTGCTCCAACAGCTCCATGTCTTTATGTTGAGGACACCAGAACTGCACCCTGTCCTGCAAGTGGGGTCTCACAAGAGCAGAGTAGAGGGGCTGGATTTGCTCTATTAGTGTAGTCCTACGTACTTTGCTCCACTTAAAACTATACAAATAAAAAAGAAGGCTTATAAAGTTACTTAAATTAATATTTTAATTAATAAACAGTGGCCTGTTTCTCCTGTACTCCTGTACTACGCAAGACAGTAATGTCTTCTTTTCATTTCTGTTTCAGGTCCAAACTTAGTCTTTTTCAGTCAAGAATAAGCTTGCAGAAGGCAAGTGTAAAGGTGAGTATATGATAAGCTTTGGTTTTGCTGCTGTTTTCATGAGGCAAGGGACCAGAGTTGTCTTGCATCTTAGATGAGTGACAGTTTGGAAGGTATATCTATAGACCAGGTGATGAGAGAAGACACTTTAAGCAGTCAGAAGGCAGAATTGTGTATGTCCATAAGGACTTTTTTCCTAGTGGAAGTTGTAACTGTTCTTTAAAGACCACATGTGAAATTACAACTGCATGAGAGAAAAATACATTAGAAATCCCATAACCATTAACAAAGCTGTTAAACTATTAATTCCATAAAGCTTTGACTATATCAATACATACATATGCATGTTAATTCACTAGTAATACATGTTTACTCATTTAACTTCTCATTAATACCTATCTTTTAACTTCCACTTCTTGTTGTAGTTAAAAGCACGGCGATCCGAGTGTAATTCCAAGGCAATCCATGCAAGGAATGATTATCTTCTCACTTTAGCAGCTGCTAATGCACACCAAGATCGCTATTATCAAACAGACCTAGTAAACATTATGAAGGTAAGGAAGCTAATTTTATGTATGGGAGTAGGGGAATGTGAAAATACAGGAAACAAAATGGGTATGGAAGTATAATATGGAAGTACAAACTCTTGGGTTGCTGTGTTGAGTTTTCCAGTATGCTGGAATAGATGAATGCAGCAGAAGATGGATCCTCCAGCAGAGTGCAGGGTACTTGGTACCTGCTTTCAAACCCAAACCTAAGCACTCACCTTTATATTTAATACCTGAAAACTCACTTGGATAAAGGAATCAGGTTTGTACAACTAAGACCTGTGTTTGCCTATTGTAGTTGATCTCAAGTAAGCTGGGAATGGTTTAGTTCTTCAATAACATATCCCATAACCCTTTTTTATGTCTACATATCAGATGAGAACATTTCTTTATGGCGTGATTAATAAAAATACAATCATCATATCTTGGTTTCAAACCATGAATTGTAGAGAGTAGGACCAAGTCAAGCCCAGAGTAGGTACTTACCACTCTTGGTAAGTGACTTATCAAGAGTAGATAAGTCACTTCCAACTTGTAGGAAATGACATATTTAAAAAGCTCAAATATGATTGCTCACGCTTTCTTTTTTTAATAGCATCCTAAAATTACTTAAATGTACATGTCTTAAAATGAGATAGTTACAGAAAACCTGTAAAATCTACAAAATCAGCTCTTTAAAGCCAGTTCACCCTCTCTGTAGTTGCACTTCAGACCTTGCCATTTGCAGAGCTGATTTAAATTTGCTCTCTGCACACTATTTCCAGGTGATGCAATCATGCATAGCACCTTCAAAGCCTGTAATTTGCATTTCATATTGCTTTAGTGAGCAACTATCAGTGTATTTTAACAAATCCCTGTATTATCAGCATCCTTTTGCATCCTGGGGCGGGGGGGGGAAATGGTGGTATGAAAAGCAGGTAACTGAAGGAGAAAACGAGAGCACCAAGAAAGAGCCTCCAGGGGACTTTTATATGTAATTCCATTATATCTTGCCTGATTTAACCACTCCTCCAGCAATACCACCTAGAGTAAATCCCAGCCTGGTTTAGAAATTCATTGCTAGGCCTAATATCTGACTTCTTAGAAGGCTAAATCACACCTGGGTATCACAGAGGTGATGCAGGGCTGATAGTCCTTGAGGCATCACCCTCTCTTTGCTCTGTGTGTATGTGTGGTTGTGCTTTTCTCTTAGTAAACAATGAATATTTGTCCTGACTAAATGTTTAGTGCATGGAGATGGTCATAAAGTAAGTATTTCCTTATTGTCCTGAAGATAAAGTTATTCACTGATGCCTACATAAGATAATTCCAGACTTACATGCATGGTTGGTTGTCATCCCTTTATGCTCTCACTTGGAAGTAATGCCAGAAGTGGATTTAATATTTTCACAACAAAACAAGCAAAAAGGACATTTGGAATAATAAAACCCTGAGAAGATAGCTTGGGTAAAGTCATGACAGGCTCTGGGGGGTTATGGGTTATGGCTGCTCTCATCTCAGGGCATTGCAGCATCATCCCTGCAAAGGGATTCTTGTTTCCTTTCTCTGTGCCTGTATTACAAACCAAGTGTGTAGTAAACTGGGTGGGATCTTCATCTCTTTGAGTTTCCATAAACATTCATGTCTTTTGGATGCTGTGGGCCTTCTGTAGTGTGACGTTAGAAACCTGCCGATACCCCAGGAATGTAGGTTTTCAATAAGTTGCAGTAAAACATCAGACTAAAAATGGTTTAATCATTCTTTAAAGACTGAAAAATGCAGTAATGGAAAACCAAGTCCTGCTGGTGCCATTCAAACTGAACCTTTCCTTACTTCCTAAGGAAACCTCTCTGTGCGACCTGTTCTACATAAATAATCGTGGTTTAGTGGAAAGCAAAGTTGCAAGTGTTTTCCTTGAGCCAAACTGCTATAGAAGGACAATGTTCAGGGGTCTTTTTCTATATCTCTCTCAGATGCTTGAGTGTCATGTCCTGAAACTGGGCTCCAGCTGCATTCAGCCAAGAGCTCTCATGGAAATTCAGCTGTAAAACTGCTTAAATGTAAACAGAAGTGTGTAATCTGGTGCTAAAACCCACCTCTGTGTGTCCCAGCCTTTGAAAAGGGCTTCAGGAGGGCCCTGGGATTTACACCTGAAGAATGTCCCTCCCAGGCTGATAAGACAAGTGCAGTGATGAATGGAGTCAATTCACACATAGACAGATATGATGTGGTGGGAACAATCAACGTGATTTTCTTTTAAAGAGGGAAAATGTCCTTCAAAAAGAGAGGGACAAGGGTGATTCATCTGGTTTAATATCTCGGATTTGCTGGGAGGTCTCAACAAACTTCCCACTCAGTTTCTGCTTACATAAAAGGAAGACGTGGAAGGTGGGGTTGTGAGGGTTTTCTCATAGGTTAATAACTGATGAAGAGATACAGAAGATGTGGGATTACAGTAAATACTGGGGGTTTATAAGGGAAGGAGATTTGCTGGCAAAGTCCTGCTTTCTCTCTTACCTGTCTCCTCCTCCTGAAATGCATGTGGGAATTGTGCTGCTTAAAGCACTGAGAGAGGAATTATGTTATTTACCGTAATGATTTAACATAAGCAATATGGAGAAGGAACTGAAGAGAGAGGTGATGATTTGAACGTGGTGAGTCACAGAATCATAGAGTCACAGACTGGTTTGGGTTGAAGGGACCTCAAAGCTTCTCCAGCTCCAACCCCTGCCCCGGGCAGGGACACCTTCCACTAGAGCAGGTTGCTCCAAGCCCCTGTGTCCAACCTGGCCTTGAACACTGCCAGGGATGGGGCAGCCACAGCTTCTCTGGGCACCCTGTGCCAGCGCCTCAGCACCCTCCCAGGGAAGAGCTTCTGCCTCAGAGCTCATCTCAATCTCCCCTCTGGCAGGTTCAAGCCATTCCCCTTGTCCTGTCCCTCCATCCCTTGTCCAAAGCCCCTCTCCAGGTTTCCTGGAGCCCCTTTAGGCCCTGGAGCTGCTCTAAGGTGTCCCCTTCAGGAGCCTTCTCTTCTCCAGCTGCCCCAGCCCAGCTCTCTCAGCCTGGCTCCAGAGCAGAGCTGCTCCAGCCCTCGCAGCAGCTCCGGGGCCTCCTCTGACCTCGCTCCGGTAGCTCCACGTCCCTCTTGTGCTGTTCCCCAGAGCTGGATCAGGACTCAGGGGGGTCTCCCCAGAGCAGAGCAGAGGGGCAGGATCCCCTCCCTGAGCTGCTGCTCACACTCTGGGTCATTCAGTGTTATTCAGTGTAACTGGATGTAAAGGTTATGAGCAAGAGATGTTATAAGTTCTCAACAAGTGGTGACCTGGCAAGAAAACAGCACATGAAATTAATGTTAGGAGGAGAAAAGCAGTGAGCTGGGGAGGAAATTGCTGCCCACAGAACAAGGACTCTGAACACCCTTTACCATTATGAAGGAGTTGGTAGCCCTGGAAAATGGACCAAAGCATAGGGAAATGGAGGCTTTGTCTGTTAAATGTTTCCAATCCTTCCTCTAGGCAGCATCACTGGGAAGGGAGGTGTTTTGGAAGGGGTTTAAGCCTGTTCTGGGCAGCACAATTCTTGGTTTAGTGCCTTGAGTGGTGATGACCTCATATATGCTGTAATACAGTTGTATCTAAGATAAACATGTTCCTTTATGCAGTGAGATTAACATTCTAAAAATGCACCTTTGATCTTCACATGAGTAAGTCCTCAGGTATTCCTGTAGTAGAGGCCACCTTGCTATCTCTAAGGATTTCTCCATTTAGCTGCCATGGAGCTGATACATCTTCTTCTGTTTGAGCTCTTCAGGGCTCTCCACATTTCTAATTCCTATCAAGTGTTTCCATAAACTCCTCAGATTTTGTCTTTCTTCCAGCCCCTTTGGAGTTGTTGCCTTATTGCAGATCCTCGACTGCTTCTGTTGGTTCTCCTTGAGTGGGGCTCTCAGACAGAGCTAAGCATTCCTCAGAAATTCCCTTCTCATACCAGCTCTGCCCCATGTAAAGCAAACTGGAGAAGTGACTTCTGTGAGGAGCAAGTTGGGATTGTTGAGTGGAATCAGCAGCTTCTCAGACATTGTGAGTTAGTTAGTTAGTGTCTCCTCTTTCGGGATGAGTTCTGGGAACTGGTGGTTAGCTCCACTCTGTAGACAGTGTGAGGCTGACATAACCACAGCATCTCCACAGCAAGATGAAGCTCTGGGTCCAGTTTCATTTTCAGTTCAGTTTGTGTGAAATGAGGTGCATTACCTCAACCTTCAGAGCAGGAAAACTGGTTTGTATGTGGCAAATATCTAAATTTTAAATGATTTTCAGGCTGGTTTTCAGGTATTCAGTAACCTGCAGATAAAGCCTTTATCCAGATGATACTTCACAAGGTTGCTTGTTTAATATAGTCACCTTCAGAGTGGGAAAGCAAACTCTGCCACCTCCTGCCTTCAGAATCTCCCTACTTCTCAGCTTAAGTATCAGTTTTAGCATAAAGCTGTTAGAAATCATGTGGAAAGTGGGAAACAAAGTCATTCTGTTCTGCTTTTGAAGACAGATCTTCTGTCCTTTGTCTAGAGCAGTTGTTTAAATGGCATTTAGGTGTGAAACGATGGCTGGTTGGTTGATACTGCTCCTTTGGAGCCATCAGTGTGGATATCACTGAAGGGTCAAAGCTTTCTGTGTTTATTGGGGGTGTTCTCAGGGGTTGCTGTTGGGACTGATCCTGTTCAACATCTTTGTTGGTGACATGGGCAGTGGGATCCAGCACCCTCAGCACATTTGCTGGTGACCCGGAGCTGTGTGGAGCAGTGACACGCTGGAGGGAAGGGATGGGATCCAGAGGGACCTGGACAGGCTGGAGAGGTGGGACTTGAGAGGTGCCAGGGCAAACCTCATCAAGTTAAACAGGGCCAAGGGCAAGGTCCTGCCCCTGGGTTGGGGCAATCCCAGCACAAACCCAGGCTGGGGGAGACTGGATGGAGCAGCCTGAGGAGAAGGACTTGGGGTGTTGGGTGAGGAGAAGCTCCCCATGACCCGGCTTCAGTGTGTGCTTGAGCCCAGAACCCCCCGTGTGCTGGGTGCACCCCCAGAGCGTGAGCAGCAGCTCAGGGAGGGGATCCTGCCCCTCTGCTGCTATTTGTAAAGCTGCTGTTGGGAAAGTGTGGGGCTGGAGACACTTTGAGTTACTCCATGTTCAGGAGAAGCCACTGTTGGATTTGTTCCGTGGATCTGATCAGGAAATACCGCAGTGTGCTGTCCCGTGACAAATGAATCACAAACATACATTGTGGCCTGATTTAGTTTTCTGTTACAGGCAACAAGTGAACGTTGTCCTTGGCAGGGTTCCTGGTGACATACAGCTTCTGAGAGTTTGCAGTCATTCAGAATATGTTTATTTTAAAACACTTTCATGCAGAGAAGAAGAAAATGATTCACTCTGTTGGGTTTGCAACTGTGAAGCCATCACTCAAAACTGGGATGCTTGGAAAGCAAACATGAAATCTCCCAGCATCTTTAAAAGAATAAAGAACTGGTTTTACCCTGCCATTCTAGTTTACCAGTCACACCACTAAACAGAAGCAAAACCATTCTAGATCTCCCTTTAGGAAAGACTATAATCCTGTTGCCTTTTCCCATATATATATAATCATCGAATCCCAGCCTGGTTTGGGCTGAAAGGGACCTTAAAGCTCCTCCAGCTCCAACCCCTGCCCCGGGCAGGGACACCTTCCACTAGAGCAGGTTGCTCCAAGCCCCTGTGTCCAACCTGGCCTTGAACACTGCCAGGGATGGGGCAGCCACAGCTTCTCTGGGCACCCTGTGCCAGCGCCTCAGCACCCTCACAGGGAAGAGCTTCTGCCTCAGAGCTCATCTCAGTCTCCCCTCTGGCAGGTTCAAGCCATTCCCCTTGTCCTGTCCCTCCATCCCTTGTCCAAAGCCCCTCTCCAGGTTTCCTGGAGCCCCTTTAGGCCCTGGAGCTGCTCTAAGGTGTCCCCTTGAGGAGCCTTCTCTTCTCCAGGCTGACCCAGCCTGGCTTTACAGGCAGTGATGCATTTTTCGTAAGCAGTGTAAAAGTCTCTATAAGGTGGCAAACAAAGCACAAGGATTTCTAAAGCTCTCTGCTTTTAAAACATGTATTTCCTATCATACCTAGTGTGGACTTTGGGGTTTGAGGGCTGCGTTGGAGGAACAGCCTCAAAACCTGGTGCACTTTGCTCTCTTTCTGTCCTTGTGGTTTCACGAGGGGGGTTTTATATTGTTTCAGTCATCTTTTCTGTTTTCTGTACTTTCCAGCCTGCTCGACATGAGGAAGTGCAGCTGGGTAATTGGGCTCCTGTTGTTGATCAGAGTTCTCTTGCTGATATGACAGGTTTAAATAGAAACTCTTTGTTATCTAAGTGCCCTGGAACTGCTCTTTCCTTCCACGTGGGTGATGATACCAAGACATGTTACAGCAGTGAGTTGTAAAGTTACAGGTGATGGGTAATATTTTCACATCCTCACTGGGTTTAAGCACTGTCTGAAAGGGGTTTCATAGAGGAAGACATCTGTCTGGCTTCAGAGGAATGAGCTGGCAGTCATGAGGATTCATGTGAGCTGTTGCAAGGGAACACTGACAGTGAGTGTAGTACCTGGAGCATGTGGTGAAGAAGCAGACACTGAGAAAACTGAGTTTGCTCAGCCTAAGAAAGGGAGATAGTAACAGTCTTAATGACCTGTAACTACCTAGTGAGGAGCATATGGAGAAGACTGAGCCAGGCTGGTTTGGGGGGTTTTTTTGAAGGTTGGAGGCAGCCAAATTGACACCCAGGTGATTCTGATCTAAATATAAGAAAAAAGTCATGCCATGAAGGTGCTCAAACAGCAACACGGGCTCGAGGAGGGGAGGAATTTCCTACCTTGGAGACGTTCCGAACTTGACTGCACACAGCCTTGAGGAGCCTGGTGTGTTTAGTGCTGCTCTGAGCAGAGGTTGGACTGATGTGTCCCTTTGCACCTAAATTATTCTGTGATTCCATGAAATAACATTTATTTGTTAAGAACAATCTTCTTGGGAACCCCTAACTTAGAATCAAGGAATCCCAGAGTCCCAGGATGGAAGAGACCTCAAGGATCATCTGCTCCAACCTTTCTAGGCAAAGCATGACCTAGAAGAGATGGCCCAGCACCCTGGACTGCAGAGCAGAGTGTGACGATGACACCTTCATCTCTGCTGGTGATGCCCCTCTTGATGGTCCCCAGCACCCTGTTGTGTTTCTTTGCTCATGTGATGCCCCTCTTGATGGTCCCCAGCACCCTCTTGGGTTTCTTTGCTCAGCCGCTCCCTGTTCACTCCTATGGGGCTGGTGTACCCCAGGTCCCTTTCCCAGAGCTGCTCCAGCCGGGCAGATT
>NW_009930148.1:59407-74135 GCF_000696875.1 Nestor notabilis | reverse complement strand
AGCTCCATCAGGTTCTTGTTATCCACTCTTCAGCCTGTCCAGCTCATCCTGCAGGGTGGTTCCACCTTCCCAAGTGTCCCCTTCCCCACTCAGTTTGGTGTCATCGGCAAACTTCATCAGGGAGCACTTGATCCCATCACCCAGGTCACTTTAGACATTGAACGTGTTGGGGTCAATATTGATCCCTGGAGGACCCCACTAATGACAGGTCCCCAGTTTCTGGTTGTTCTCTGCCATTAGCTGGAGTAACTGAATGAGCCAACAGCACCAGAATACTCATGTTTTGATGAACCCTGTTTTCTCTTTATTAGCATTGTTGGGAGTTTTTATGAAGCTGAGATGACATCTGTGTTTTCAGCACCATCATCCATCACTTTTACCAAGCACTTTTAATGATCATTTAAAACAAATGAAACTACACATCCAAACATGACTTGTACAAATGGGATTCAGCTGAAGCTGGCAGTGTTTGTAGGAGTCATAGAATCCCAGACTTGTTTGGGTTGAAGGGACCTTAAAACTCCTCCAGCTCCAACCCCTGCCATGGGCAGGGACACCTTCCGCTAGAGCAGGTTGCTCCAAGCCCCTGTGTCCAACCTGGCCTTGAACCCTGCGAGGGGGGGGCCAGCCACAGCTTCTCTGGGCACCCTGTGCCAGCGCCTCAGCACCCTCACAGGGAAGAGCTTCTGCCTCAGAGCTCATCTCAGTCTCCCCTCTGGCAGGTTCAAGCCATTGCCCTTGTCCTGTCCCTCCATCCCTTGTCCAAAGCCCCTCTCCAGGTTTCCTGGAGCCCCTTTAGGCACTGGAGCTGCTCTGAGGTCTCCAGCAGCTTCTCTTCTCCAGGCTCAACAGCCCCAGTGTTCTCAACCTGGCTCCACACGGGAGCTGCTCCAGCCCCTGAGCATTCTCTGGACTTGCTCCAACAGCTCCATGTCCTTTTTATGTTGAGGACACCAGAACTGGACACAAGACTCCAAGTGTGTTCTCCCCAGAGCAAAGCAGAGGGGCAGGATCACCTCCTTTGACCTGCTGGTCAGGCTTCTTTTGATGCAGCCCAAGGTACAGTTGATCCAAGACTGAGAACTCGGTGGTTTAGAGTTAATAATTTGATTTATGGCCAGAAATTAATAGGATGTATATGGCAAACACTTCTTTCCTCTGGTGACTCTGTTGGACTTGACAAGTTGATGTGGTAGCTGAAGGCCTTCAGTGGTCTCAGGAATGTTACCCTAGCAATGGTTGGCCACTGTGTCTCCTGTATAATTAAAAGGGTAACATTTGCATGACTACATATTTGTGTAGCCTCCAGAACAAGCAGAACCACCATTATCACTGTAAGAAATCATTTGACGTACACGTTATTGTTTTCTGCTTTTTGGAGTGATTTAGAAGCACCCAGGGAATTACTTTGTTATAGCAGAGATTCTGCCCTAAATAAAAAAGAGCATTAGGAGAAAATAAGTTTGAAGTCACTGGAGGTTTCCATTTACTTCTATAAATCTCTGTTCCTAGTTCAGCTATTCTTTTCAGATCCTGTCATGCTCCCTTTTAAAATGCAGAGGGAACTTCTGTAAGTGAAAGAACTATTGTTTCACTTCCCCTTCTTGTCAGCTGCAAGCCACAAATATACTGTAATTACAATTAAACCAGCTAGAGATTGCATTATCTACAGTATCAGATGGGCCCACAGTTGGGGTGTGTGTGTTGCTTTCTCATGTTCATTCCTATGAATGGAGGATGAGTGAAGGGAGGCTCTTGCCCAACACATGATACGAGTGTTCCAGAAGATGCTCACTGTGGGCTCCCCAGCAGCTGATACCAGGCTGTTTGCCCTGCCAGGGCCAGCACTCTCTGTGCATACATATACATGCACATAAAGCCTTGGGGAGATGAATTTCTTTCCTAAGGCTCTGTCTGCAGTGTGATGATGTGTCCATGGTGAATAATTAGTACAAAGTTGTGCCCTGTTGTTTGGCTGTTTCTTAAATGCTTTTATATCACACTTCCCAGTTGATACCTAAGCTCTGCTTTGGAGAACTTTAGCTCCTTCACAGTCTATTGAATGTAGACTAGCTGCAGTTTTGACCATTTATATTCATAGAATCCCAGAGTGATTTGGGTTGAAGGGACCTTAAAGCTCTTCCAGTTCCAACCCCTGCCCCGGGCAGGGACACCTTCCACTAGAGCAGGTTGCTCCAAGCCCCTGTGTCCAACCTGGCCTTGAACACTGCCAGGGATGGGGCAGCCACAGCTTCTCTGGGCACCCTGTGCCAGCGCCTCAGCACCCTCACAGGGAAGAGCTTCTGCCCAAGAGCTCATCTCAGTCTCCCCTCTGGCAGGTTCAAGCCATTCCCCTTGTCCTGTCCCTCCATCCCTTGTCCAAAGCCCCTCTCCAGGTCTCCTGGAGCCCCTTTAGGCCCTGGAGCTGCTCTAAGGTGTCCCCTTGAGGAGCCTTCTCTTCTCCAGCTGCCCCAGCCCAGCTCTCTCAGCCTGGCTCCGGAGCAGAGCTGCTCCAGCTCTTAGGGCAGTTACCAGCTGACTGTGAGGAAGCACTTACAGGGAAGTGAAAAGCTGCTTCCCAGCAGAAGACCAACCACTTCTGGTGGTATTTTTGGTGAAACCACAAGCAGGGGAAGTTGAGATGTCCTGAACAATAAGTGGCACTCCCACTGCTACCTATGGAAGCATCTGATACCATCATCCATCATGTAGCCTTTCCAAGCTAACTCCAGGCAAAAGATGGTGTCTGGATCACAACTCTTTCTGTTGCACAGATGAAAAGTGAATGATGGTCACGTTTCCCTGATGACAGTCAGCTCTGTCTCACCTCATGTTTAACCACAATTAAATGTGGTTTAAGCAGTTCCTTCTTTAAGCATTTGGTCCAAAAAGGCTGTTTACTTCCAGGGGGCTGAGTATTTATTCCTCCATGGGTGGGGATTGTGCAGTGAAAGACAGAGGCTGACACATAACTCAGAGCCACTTAATTATCTTCAAACAAGAATCATTTCTCATGGGATAATAAAACTATTTCTTGGTAATGCTTCTGACTTGTCAGCGAGGTTTCCTTTGGCATTTTGACAGAAATAACTTCAGGAATGGGTTGATGGTGAAGAAATGTAGTGTGATTTTACAGATGCTCATGAAAGGTATTTCCTGGATAGGAAAGTCAGGGATGTATTTACATGAGACGGTTCACAGGAGGCTGGTGGTGTTGGTGCAGTGACTGGGAGCGAGTTGGGAAGGGATAAAGAGAAATCATCAGTGATGGAAGGTGGATGCAATGAAGAAGAAGAAGGAAAATCAGTGGAAAGCTGAAGAAACCCAAATGATTGTTAGGAAGAGATCACAAGGAAGGGTTAAGACGGGGAAGGAGCTACTCGACAGGAATCCGGGCGGTCTCGTTGAGAAACCTCATTGAAGGAGTTAACAGAAAACTTTACAACATTTTCATTTCATTATTTATTTCTTCGAGGCTCTTAAAGATTTTATGTTGGAGCCGTTGAGGATTTGGACCAGGCTTTTTCTGTCAGATGTCATAAAAGTACTCCTTTTGAACAGGAAATGAAACTTCGCCATCGTGTTTCAGAGCCCCGCTCTAATACAATAAGGACGGTTCCCAAAATACTTGGCGCTGGCAGAAGCAGCCGGAGCGGCTCCGGGAGGCAGTGGCCAAGCTCAGGAAGCACCTGGGGAGTGCTGGTGGGGAGGCAGGTGGAGCAATGTGGACGGGTTTGAACTAGGAACGTGCGACATTCCAAGTTTAGAAGTCACGGACACATCCTGAATGGATCATTATGGGGGTTTGTATTCAGCAACTCCGGGTTCATAGAGTCAGAGAATGGTTTGGGTTGAAGGGACCATAAAGCTCCTCCAGCCCCAACCCCTGCCCCGGGCAGGGACACCTTCCCCTAGAGCAGGTTGCTCCAAGCCCCTGTGTCCAACCTGGCCTTGAACACTGCCAGGGATGGGGCAGCCACAGCTTCTCTGGGCACCCTGTGCCAGCGCCTCAGCACCCTCCCAGGGAACAACTTCTTCCTTGTATCCAACCTAAATCTCCCATGTTTCAGTTTGAACCCCAAATTGGGAAGGTTTACACAGAGTGTGGCTGTAAAGTACGAGATGCTTTTTATCCTTTCATCTTCCAAAGCTTTGCTTCTCTGTCTCAACACAAGTCCCTTTGGTGGCAGTGGAGGTGTTTCCTAGCATAGATGGATAGATGGAGGTGAGGAGCTGGTCATCAGTTATCAGCTTTGGGCAATGGCTGTTTGAGCTGTGTTTTTTGACACAGTCCTTAGGAAAATTCCTTGTCTTGGAATCTCTTCCTGCAGTGGAATTCTGGGCTGGTGCTAGTGAGCCTTTATGGCACTGCATGCTCCGAAGGCATCCTCATGTTTCAGCTCCTTTGGAGAGGTCAGTAAATAGCTCAGGGCTCCATCAGCAGTGAATGTGGTGTGCAACTGGTATCAGAAGAGAGAACTGTTCTTTCAGTGTGAGCTTCACTGGAAGGAAATGAACGGAGCTGATCCATATGGAATTAGGCCACAGAATGGCATTAGGAGCAAGAAATTCCTGTTCAGCGCTTACAGATTGCTGGAGAGGTAAGTGATGGGAGAGATGCCTCAAAGCTCAGTCAGGTGAGGAGGAGGAGGGGGGATCCTGCAGTATGATTTCTGCATCTACCTGCTGGTGTTCATAGAGAAAATAAATTCCCATCTGTTCAAGTTGTCATCTCTGCTAAAAAGGCTTTTATAGCAGGATAAACATCCTTGTCATGAAAAGGAAACAGATATTCCCTACCAGATGAAGATGTCATTATCCCACTCTGCTCGGTGCTTGTCAGGCCACCCCTGAAACATGGGCTCAGTTTGGGTCCTGCTGCACAGCAAAGCTGTGGATGGGCTGGAGAGGGGCCAGAGAAGGGCCACAAAGATGGTCCAAGGGCTGGGCAGCGTGTGAGGAAAGGCTGAGAGAGCTGGGACTGTTCAGCTGGAGAAGAGCAGGCTCAGGGAGATCTGATCCCATGTGCCAGGAGTTAAAGGGGGGCTGCAGAGGAGATGGAGACTCCCTTTGGACAAGGAGTCCCATGGCAAAGCCGAGGGGTGATGGGCACAAGTTACTGCTGGGGAGATTCCCACTGGACACAAGAGGGAATGTTTCCCAATGAGAACAAGCAGCCATTGGAATAATCTCCCCAGGGAAGTGGTGACTCCCCAGCATTGGACACTGTTAAGATTGGGCTGGACACGGCGCTGGGACATCTAGTGGGCACACAGTCTGTGTCAGGCATGGCCTGGAAAGGTTGGAGCAGATGATCCTTGAGGTCCCTTCAACCTGGGATTCTATGATTCCGTGATTCTATACCAGTAGGTCCATTACATCCATAATGCCATAGGACTGAGCAGCTGGAACAGGGTATTCCAGCTGAGTAAGGATATTATTTGTAATATTTTCTTAATTACTTAGACACAACAGTAACTGCTCATAGGATTTGAATGTTAGATAAAGAACTTGTGTCTCTCTGGCAATGGCCAGTGTTGTTCATCAGTAATCACAGAATCACGGAATGGTTTGGGTTGGAAAGGACCTTAAAATCATCCAGTTCCAGCCCTCTGCCTAAAGGGAAGAACCTGTTCAGTGCAGCAGTTCACTTGCTCCCGCTGGGCCACAGCACTGTCCAGCAGCATTGTGCACCCCCTTCCATGAGTTCCTGAAATAATGACTTTCAAAACCTTCAGCAAGGCTTAAATGCTGAGGTTCAAGGCGTTTAATCTCACATAACTCAAAGTTATGGAGCTGAAAACGATGTAAAGATGCCCAAAGAAAATTCATTTGAAAGAATCGTGACAATAACCTGACTTTGGGTGTCTCAAGTTATCTGGAGAAGCTACTTTTGACTGAAGTATAACGCCAGGTATGTAGAGATGGGTAGAAATCAGGTTTCTAATTCAAGCTAAAGAATATTAGAACTAATTTTTTAAATTGCTCCCATTAATCAAATTGTGCAGTGCTTTATATTAGACCTCAGATAAAGTGGTTTAATAGATAAGAATTCAATGCAATAATTCATTTATTCAGAGACAAGGGCATCTATAATGAGCTTTAAGGTCCCTTCCAACCCAAACCAGTCTGGGATTGTGAGATTATTAATTTAACAGCAGTTATTTTTTTTGTCCACTGTGATTTTCATTCACTTCATCCAATCAATCTATTAAACAAACCCTTTCCTGCTCCAGCACAGGCTCTTGGTCCCAATTGCTCTTTGGATTTATCACTTCCATATGTTTTTCTTTTTCTCTACATGGGTTTAAAGTTACCTGTCACTTCCAGCAACCTATTCCGTGAGGAGGCTGTTCCAGGGATGCTCACAGCACAGCCTTAGTGATGGCAATACTGGAGACTTCAGGAAGCTTCATCTATAACTGAGCATTGCCCAAAGAAGTGGTGAATGCCCCATCCCTGGCAGCGTTCAAGGCGAGGATGGACACAGCCTTGGGTGACATGGTCTAGTGTGAGGTGTCCCTGCCCATGGTAGGGGTTTGGAACTGGATGATCTTAAGGTCCTTTCCAACCCAACCTATTCTATGATTCCTGACAAAACACTCTACTGAAGGATTACTAAGACCTCTTTGCCGGTCATCCTAATATTTAATGACCAAAACAAGTGAGACTATTTTAGGGAATTTTGTAATCCACACAAATGAGCCTCATGTCCTGAAAAGGAGAAGGGCTGCGAGTCGCAGCGCTGTGATTATTGTCATAGTTATAGAATCACACAACAATGAGAGAAATCCTCTGGAACAATAAAGGAAAAAACATCACAGGACTATGCCAAAGGTAGAGCAGCTGCATTGCAGCACTGAAGATTAATCCCTGTTTCCCAAATATCACTCGGGAATTCCACGTGCCAACTATGCTTTATTGCTTTAGTCGTCCATTCTTATTTGTTCCCAGAAGATTTGTGCTAACAATTTATGGATGCAGTCCTGTTAGCACCAGTGGAGGAGGAGAAAGATGATTTTAGTCTGAATTCTGTAGTTAAAAAGCCTGTGAAAGGTTTATTCCTTTTAAACAGATTCCCCCCACTCCCAACACAAAGCTTGGCACAAACCCCCCATTCCAAGCAGTATTCCTGAACCAGTATTGATGGGTTTATGACTTGTACCATTTTCACCAGAAGCTGACAGTATTTTATAAGCTCCTACTATTTGATACCTGACAGTGATGAGTGAAAAACCTCAACAGAAAAGTGGGCAAAATGGGATCTGGTGATGTTAAACTGTCCTTTAACTAAATCACTTCTTCAGCTTGGCCTGATTGGAAACACCTACATATATTTCCCCCCCATAATATCATTATTAAAGAGGGGAAGTTCAGGTTGGATCTAAGGCAGAAGCTCTTCCCTGTGAGGGTGCTGAGGCGCTGGCACAGGGTGCCCAGAGAAGCTGTGGGTGCCCCATCCCTGGCAGTGTTCAAGGCCAGGTTGGACACAGGGGCTTGGAGCAACCTGCTCTAGTGGAAGGTGTCCCTGCCCGGGGCAGGGGTTGGGGCTGGAGGAGCTTTAAGCTCCTTTCCAACACAATTCTATTACTCTATGATTCTGTTGATATTGTCATTAATTTTACTAATACTTTTCTTAAAGGGACGTTGGATTGGGAGAGGGTGATGGGCATCTCATGGTGGCCATTCTGTAGTTTTCTGTGCTCACAGTAGACATCAGTGCACCAGCAACAAAGGTTTTGTCACGAAAAACAATGACCCTGCCCAGATTGGAAAGGAACAAAATGATGTGCAGAACAATCATCAAGGGACTAATGAAAGCAAACAAAGAACTTGCAAACAAGCCCAAAACCATTGACATTAGAAAACACAAAGCTCTGGGGCAGGAGAAAGTGCAGAGTGTGTTTATGAGCCCCAAATGGGAATGTGAGCAAACAGAAGGCAGGGCCCTTGCTGCCTTCTAATGTTTATTGTTCCCATGTTTGCTGTGATGAAAGCTCCTTCCTCAGGTTCAGGGAGAAGAGGAGGAAACTTGGAGAGTTTATTCAACCATTGTACATTTAAATAGACACTTTGTACATCTTGAAGCCTTTTTCCTTACGTTACAAGAGCTTTGGACACGGGCCTGTAGGGACAGGCCAAGGGGAATGGCTTGAACCTGCCAGAGGGGAGATTGAGATGAGCTCTGAGGCAGAAGCTCTTCCCTGGGAGGGTGCTGAGGCGCTGGCACAGGGTGCCCAGAGAAGCTGTGGCTGCCCCATCCCTGGCAGTGTTCAAGGCCAGGTTGGACACAGGGGCTTGGAGCAACCTGCTCTAGTGGAAGGTGTCCCTGCCTGTGGCAGGGGTTGGAGCTGGAGGAGCTTTAAGGTCCCTTCAACCCAAACCAGGCTGGGGTTCTGTAACTTCATACTTGAGCGTTGTCATCTGTGTAGACACTGCACAGCCATTCCTACAGGGTTGCAATGACTGAGAAACGCAGAAGCTTGCACTGGGTTCCTGTCAGCACATAGGTGCTTGCTGCAGGCGTGATGTTTGGGGATGCTTCTGGTGCTTTGATCTTGGGTTTGTAGGTGATTTATATATAGAAATCCTGTTTTGTTGACAAATTCAGACCTGATTTATCTTAAGATGTCTTAAAGGACAACAAGGGTGTTCAGCAGTGACAAGTACTGCAGTGATGGGAGGATTTAAACAGAAAAAGACTTAAAGAAGGCAAGCTCCTCCTCTCTATTCAGACATACTGATGCCTAGAATAAATTACTACCAGGAATCAGCACTTTGAAGGGAAAATGACTATGGCACATAAATATTAGCTGAAAAGGATGGGTTTTCCTGACCTTCCTTCCTTTCTCTCCTGATGTCCTTGGGAAATGCTGTTCTGTATCACTGATCTGAATACTGCTGAGTTTGGCAAAGCCACATGACTCGAGCTGTTGACTTTATTACTTCTGGGGTTTTAGATGAGTTTTTAAAATGCTCCATCCTTCATTGTCAAATAATATGTGATGATTCCTGCTTTCTGCTCTGCTCTGTTGAGACCCCCCCTGCAGCCCTGATCCAGCTCTGGGGAACAGCACAAGAGGGACGTGGAGCTGCTGGAGCGAGGCCAGAGGAGGCCCCGGAGCTGCTGTGAGGGCTGGAGCAGCTCTGCTCTGGAGCCAGGCTGAGAGAGCTGGGCTGGGGCAGCTGGAGAAGAGAAGGCTCCTCAAGGGGACACCTTAGAGCAGCTCCAGTGCCTAAAGGGGCTCCAGGAGACCTGGAGAGGGGCTTTGGACAAGGGATGGAGGGACAGGCCAAGGGGAATGGCTTGAACCTGCCAGAGGGGAGATTGAGATGAGCTCTGAGGCAGAAGCTCTTCCCTGGGAGGGTGCTGAGGCGCTGGCACAGGGTGCCCAGAGAAGCTGTGGCTGCCCCATCCCTGGCAGTGTTCAAGGCCAGGTTGGACACAGGGGCTTGGAGCAACCTGCTCTAGTGGAAGGTGTCCCTGCCCGGGGCAGGGGTTGGAACTGGAGGAGCTTTGAGGTCCCTTCCAACCCAAACCAGGCTGGGGTTCTATGATCTGTTGCTATGCTCGGGAGAAAATACATACAAACTACTTTTGTTCTTCACCTCTCATAGATCCAGAAGGATGCTTAAGCTGATGTATTAATAGTAAGTCTTCCTGTTAACAATTTAGCTGTTACTGTACATACTCCAACCATTCTTTTTTATATTCCTTTTTGTATGCTGAGTCATTTGCATATAAAAATTAAAACACTTGGAGTGTCATTTACCAGAATCATCCAACTGAATATTCCCAGGCTGTCCCATCCGTGAGATCACGCTGTTTGTTTAATGGATTATAGGGATAAGTTTTAAACACAGTCACTCCAAAAGCTCCTCTCACCATGCTTGATATCTGATTTATGTTGTTGGGGTTTTCAATGTTAATTAAGAAGTGCCTGGAGTAGTGTTAGAGAAAATATAGGACGGAAAATCAAGTCCCTGTTGTTATTGGGTTGCAGGTTGATTTCAAAGCAACACAGATCAGGGATAGATAAAACAGGGTTCCTCCTGCTAGGGTGGTATAAGAATTTAATATTCATTTTTAATAAGGTAAACTAGAGAGAAGGCAATGTCTGTGCTGGGGATCTCCCTTCTCATATAGGGGTTTGCTTTGATTGAAGAGGAAAGCGAGTCCCATTACCCTGATGCAGTACCGTTGACTATGCAGCACAGTTATCACTCCCCAAACACAATGATTTTTGTTCACTTCATTTAAAACTTCTCCTTATCTTCCCATTTTCAGGCTCTGGGCTGGGTAGGGTAAGGTCAGGTCTCATTTTGTTATGTGACCTCCACCCATGTAAGGAAATTCTTTGCCTTCAACATCAGCTCTATTGTTTCCGGCACGGCCGTGGCAGCTTACGAAGCATTTGTCAAGGTTTTTCATGCTCAGCAAAGGCAAAAGCAGCTCAGGTGAACTGTTGAGTTGTATCAGCTCATGAAAGGAAGGATGTTTTCACATGAATACTTGATTTGATCCATGGTGATTGTCTTACTGGAAGAATGGGGTTCCAGAGAGGGTTAGGGAGTTCAAAAACATACACAAACCTAAATGCCTGTGTTTGAATATATAAAATATATTGAATATAGAAATATATATATATTTCTATGCAGTCATAGAATCCAGACTGATTTGGATGGAAGGGACCTTAAAGCTCCTCCAGCTCCAACCCCTGCCCCGGGCAGGGACACCTTCCACTGGAGCAGGTTGCTCCAAGCCCCTGTGTCCAACCTGCCCTTGAACACTGCCAGGGATGGGGCAGCCACAGCTTCTCTGGGCACCCTGTGCCAGCGCCTCAGCACCCTCCCAGGGTGAATTTGAATTAATGTATAGGGTTTCTTATGAAAATACACTTTAATTTGCTTGTGTATCCGTTGCTTTTGTTACATTTCAGTTTCAGTTCTTTGCAGTCCTGATTTCATCCGTTATCCTCTAAAGCTTGGACTCAGGTGGGGAAGGATTTTTGCATCTTTAGCACAACAATTCCATTGCAAAGACCTTATTTCTTAAAAATCATTGACTTTTGTCTACCCTTGGAAGTTGTAACTCTGTGGTGCTTCATATTGTCTTGGTTCTGATGTCAGATCTGGCTTTTAATAAAGAAGAAAACCTTGATTTCCTTTCGAGGTTGAAAAATAGACAGGTTTTCAGTCTGATTGTAACACAGTAAATGATTTACTAATCTTCAGGGATTCAGAAAGAGAACAAAAGCCATTGTAGGGGAATAATATGTGCTGGGCTTCTTAAAATACCACTTCTTCCAGTTCCCCTTTCAAGTTGTTTGATCAAAAACCTGAAAAGACTTTTTATTTCCAACCTGAATGATGACGTTCCGAGGTTTGGGTCAGGGTGTTTGTAAGTGAGTAAGATTCAGGTTATGAAATCCCAGATGAACGTCTTTATATCATACAGTTCAGCAAGTCAAATCTTTTGTTTTAATAGTAACGTGCAGCTTCATACAATAATCACCATTTATAGAAGGAATAACCACATTACACTGAAAGCAATTCGTGAGCAGGCAGCTCTCTAACCCTGTAACTGATGGCATGTCACATTTGCTGTGCAATGAGTGTTGGAGCTGCACGTGTAGCCCTGGCTTCTCCTGGCTCAGAAACATGCCTGTGTTGTATCATGCTGCCTTTGCTAACTTCCAATCTGGCAGCTCTTAACAGTAATTAAGAACTTCATCATATTGAAACCACTTTTAATTAATGAAAGGAGAAAGGCTGTAACGTGCTTTCCACACGCTGACAGATTGGTGGGAGTCCTGGTGTTCTGCCACACTTTGCTTTGATGTTCCTTCTTATATAGCTAAAGGGGCTGCAAGAAACCTGGAGAGGGGCTTTGGACAAGGGCCTGTGGGGACAGGACAAGGGGAATGGCTTGAACCTGCCAGAGGGGAGACTGAGATGAGCTCTGAGGCAGAAGCTCTTCCCTGGGAGGGTGCTGAGGCGCTGGCACAGGGTGCCCAGAGAAGCTGTGGCTGCCCCATCCCTGGCAGTGTTCAAGGGCAGGTTGGACACAGGGGCTTGGAGCAACCTGCTCTAGTGGAAGGTGTCCCTGCCCGGGGCAGGGGTTGGAGCCGGAGGAGCTTTAGGGTCCCTTCAACCCAAACACCAGTCCATGATTCTCTCTGAGTCCCACCACAGAAGTACCAACTTCTCTCTGCTGACTCTAGAAGGAACCAAGTGACAAACTCCAGTGTAGACGTCAGGACTGGAGAATCTCAAGTTAAATGACGTGAACCCTCCTGCTGGGTTTAACATAAAAGGACCATATGGGCTTGATACGAAGGTGGGGGCGAGCTCTGAAATGCTGCTTTATAGCACACTGGAACTTAAAAATCACAGCTGCTTTGCAAAACAGCATTTAGATTTGCTCTGCCAAGCTTCAGCTATTTATTTACATGTATTAGCGCGACTCGAGCCTGGTGTTTGGGCTGGAAAGCTTCAGGAACAGATATGCTCAATCATACAATCTCCTAATTCTGGGTTTGGGGAAAGCACAACCAATCTTGGCAATTTCACCATAAAACCATAGAATCCCAGACTGGTTTCTGTTGGAAGGGCACTTAAAGTTCTTTCAGCTCCAACCTCCTGCCGCAGACAGGGACACTTTCCACTAGAGCAGGTTGCTCACAAACCATTCTATGATTCTATGAAGCTGCAGATATGTATTTTTATGGATTTTTATGGAATTTCCTGGCATTTTTATCAGTTGAACATCCCAGCTGGAAGCTCATAGTACACTATTCTTTTTTAAGATATGCAGCTTAACAGAGCATTTGATGGAGCTGCCATCACTTGGAACACCCTGGAGACGTGAACCTATAGCTCTTTCCCACCATACAGTGTTTCTCCCTTCCCTTCATGGAGCTTTTCCATGGCTGGGGGCCTCATGGAGCTGCCCTGGCTGCTGACCCCTCGAGCTGGGCTTGGGTACGGGTCGCTGGTGGCACGGCTGAGTGAGCTGCTGACACTGGGGGGCTTGGAGGGAATTCCCATGTTTGCTGCAGGTTTGGCACTGCAGCCTGGCTGTCTGTCTCCTAACGGCTGGAATTTTTGTAGCAGCATGTTTCAGGCAGGTTTAATGTCGAAGATTGAAGGGGAAAAAAACAGCCTTTGGTAGGAAGGACTTTACACTTGGGAGGTGGAGGATGGGGAAAATTGTATAGGATCAAGTGGATTTTGGATATAAAACTTTGGATGCAGGAATTCCAATCACTCAATTTTACTGTTTTCTTCTAAGCATCCTTTATTGAGGATGACTGTGTGTTAATTAATGTAATCAGGTAATTGCTCTGGCTCTGTGCTGATGGGGGGGAACTTCTATTGCAGAAGGAAAATCTCTTCTGTCCCTCATTAGTTCATAACGGTCAGTTAGTTCTCTTCATCAGGTACTGGAGTGACAGGACAAGGGGTGATGGGTTCAAACTGGAACAGGGGAAGTTCAGGTTGGATCTAAGGCAGAAGCTCTTCCCTGTGAGGGTGCTGAGGCGCTGGCACAGGGTGCCCAGAGAAGCTGTGGCTGCCCCATCCCTGGCAGTGTTCAAGGGCAGGTTGGACACAGGGGCTTGGAGCAACCTGCTCTAGTGGAAGGTGTCCCTGCCCGGGGCAGGGGTTGGAACTGGAGGAGCTTTAAGGTCCCTTCAACCCAAACCAGTCTGTGATTCTGTGATTTGTGTCTGATTCATATGTGTCTGTTAGCCTGGGCTTTAACATTGGGCTTGATTTTGCTGAAGGCTTCCACAATTTCACCATTCCCTCCCCCACCCCTGATTTTTCAGAATGGTTTAAAATAACCAGATCAATGTTATATAGAAATGCATTTTGACTCTGTTGAAAGCTGGTGTACTCTGTTTCACTGACTATACCATTTAAATGGATAGCTTTTAAACATGGCATCATTAAAAATCTGTGGAATATGTGAATATATCCAGAGTTGAACATTTAAATGAAATTTGCAGTCCCTTGCAGTTGTACATGTTTAAGACAGAACTTTCCTTAAACCTATGTGTAACCCAGGCCCTGCGATGTGATTTTCCAGCTCTGGTCACAACAGGGCTTTTGAGCTTGAACTTTGATATAACTGTTCAATTTATGATAACTTTTTGTTACGTATTTGGGAGTTCTGTGTACAGAAGAGTTACTTTGTGCTGATGTGAAATGGCAGCTGTTGATCAGTGGGTTTTAATAGCAAATAACTGTATTTGAAGGATACAGATGTTGGGGGTCTTGGGGATGTCATTTGGACTGCAACAGTGGTTGGAGAAGAAGCCCCATGTGTATCCTTGCAGTTTGTAGGTGCCTTCCTTGACATAAATCACATCTCCTCTTCTCCAAACCTGACCTCACTGTTCTGCTATGGCTGTATTACACAACTGGATGGAAATCATTTAATAGGTGATATTACAGGGCTCTGTGGTGCCATCTAATGGAACTAAAGCACTGTCTTCCTCCTTGTCAAAAATGAGTGACACCCACCAGACACTATCCAGGGCTAATAATTATAGGTGCATGTGTTAAAAATAGTTGTATGAGCATCTTAAAACTCTAAATATGAATCCTAATAAATCACATACAAAAGCACTTTTCTTAATTCTCTTGAATTCTTCCCCTCCTGTAGGCTCTCGATGGAAATGTATACGATCACCTAAAGGATTATTTAATGGCATTCAGCAGG
>NW_009930148.1:52035-59333 GCF_000696875.1 Nestor notabilis | reverse complement strand
AGCAGGACTGAACTAGAGACATGCCAAGCTGTACAAAACACATTCCAGTTCTTACTGGAGACTTCCAGCAGGGTAAGTTGGAACTGAATGATCCTTTGTAACTGAATACTTAGAGCATATATGAAGTTCCCAGGCTTAAGATTTGCTTGGAAGCAAATAAGGACAAGCCTGAAGGCTTGTTATTTTTGGTTACTCCTGAGTGGTATTAAGTTAAAAGATGTGAGCCAGCTTTCCTGGTGGGAATTTTTCCTATTGCCACCCAGGATGCATTCTCAGGAGTGCATTTACACAGTGCCCATTTGTTATAGAACAGCACTCAAGAGATGTTCAGTTGTACTCACGCTGCACCTTTGGAAAGAGGAATTGCATCTAAGAGTTGTGCACTGTATGATCTGGACCACATTAGTCATCCATCCCAGCAAATCCCTGTGAAACAGTTTGGATCGTATCTTAGTAATTGACTGTCAGCTTAAATACCACAATATTAGAGGGTTTGTTCTCCTTTGAATTAAGAATGGCAAATAGAGAAAACAGATCAGAGGCTTGTCATGAACATGGTTTGTTTGCTTTGTCAAGCAGCCAGAATCAGAAATACATGATCACTTCCAGGATTATTTTGATACTTGTATCATTCATCTGCCAGGCTAAAAAAACCCCAAATACATATAATAGCCATTGAGCTCCAACTATAGTGCAGTCATAATGTTCCTTCATGTGTTTACCTGAACCACCAACACAGAAACAACTCATTTATACAGGGGCTTTTGGAGAAAAAACATATTTAACATGTTCCTTGTTCATCTGCAAGCGAGCTCACACCTTATGAGATATAAAGTGAGTGGATTAAAAACTGGCTCCGTGGTAGCTTGCCTTTGAATTTACTTGCAGTAGCTGTAAAGGTAATGAAAACACCATTTTATCTCTATTGGAAAAGGGCTTTGAATAATTTACCTTGGTGTGTATCATTCAGGTTGGCTTAAAATGTCTTCTCAGAAAAGGCTGGGTTTGAATCTTTTAACTAAATATGCTTGTATATAATGTCTACATATTCATACTTCATAGAATCATAGAGTCGTTTGGGTTGGAAGGGACCTTAAAGCTTATCCAGTTCCTGCGCCAATAGCTCCACATCCTTCTTACGCCCATGGCACACACCTCTTTGCCATGTCAAATGCATGTAGCTGTTTTAAACCAACTCCAATTAGAAAAACCCCAAAGTGTCATTAGAAAAGCTAATTATTATAACCTATAACCTACAGATACTGTATTGCAGTAAGTTTCATTTCAGACGTCCAACTCAAAAGCAACTTTGAGATCTCAGTTGGAATATTGTGTCCAGTTCTGGTGTCCTCAACATCAGAAGGACATGGAGCTGTTGGAGCAAGTCCAGAGGAGGCCACGAGGATGCTCAGGGGCTGGAGCAGCTCCTGTATGGAGCCAGGCTGAGAACATTGAGGCTGTTGAGCCTGGAGAAGAGAAGCTGCGTGGAGACCTCAGAGCAGCTTCAGTGTCTGAAGGGGGCTACAAGGATGCTGGAGAGGGACCTTCATCAGGGACTGGAGTGACAGGACAAGGGGTGATGGGTTCAAACTGAAACAGGGGAGATTTAGGTTAGATCTAAGGAAGAAGTTCTCTACAGTGAGGGTGCTGAGGCACTGGAATGGGTTTACCAGAGAAGTTGTGAATACTTCATCCCTGGCAGTGTTGGAGGGAGTCTTGGGTGACATGGTTTAGTGTCCCTGCCCATGGCAGGGGGTTGTGACTGGATGAGCTTTAAGATCCCTTCCAACCCAAACCATTCTATGATTCTTCAAAGAAAAACCATCTTTACAACAGGCCTCAGAAGAAATTCTCCTCTCAAACAACAACCCTTAGTTATAAATGAGAACTGTCATTATAACAGGAGCTTTGGCTGAGTGTGTCAGTCCAGCAAATAACACGTTGGGACATTTTGCACTCTGTGTTTGACAACTGTTAGGAAGAAAATAAAAAGGCTCCTCGGCAACAGGATTAAACAGCAACTTTTCCAAATAGTTTTCCTGTTATTCAGAAATTAAGTCAACATTCTCACACAGTTTCTTTATGAAGTCAATGCCACCTGACATGTTAAAAGAGACTTGAAATCAAATGTTAAATATATACCATGCACAGGAAGAAGGCGTAGTCAGAGACGTGCCTAAATGGTATTTTCTGCCCTAAAGTTGGTGAGAAACATCACAGCAATGGTATTGGAAAGAGCAAATGGAATCTCAGAGAGTGTTCCAAAGAAAATCAGATTGTTTTCCACATGAGAAGCACAAGTCTTGAATCAGACTCTTCAAGTGAAAAGGAAGTTAAATTGCACTTTCATAGGCTGGTGGCAGAGAGTAAGAAGAAGCTCTTCCCTGGGAGGGTGCTGAGGCGCTGGCACAGGATGCCCAGAGAAGCTGTGGCTGCCCCATCCCTGGCAGTGTTCAAGGCCAGGTTGGACACAGGGGCTTGGAGCAACCTGCTCTAGTGGAAGGTGTCCCTGCCCGGGGCAGGGATTGGAGCTGGAGGAGCTTTAAGCTCCCTTCATCCCAAACCAATCTGGGATTCTGTGACTGGAGGTGTTTAACATGAATGATCCTCATGCCCTGGTCAGTGCCGAGAGTCACCCGAAGCTGCAGCTGGTTCCTCCTTTAGTATGTTCTGAATTTCTCTCTTGGGAATTCCCAGTACAGGTGCCCTGTGAGCCTTCCCTGTACATTTTCCACACGTTTGAATGTGCTCAAATGGGTGCAGTAATTATGTACTTCACTGTTTCAGATGAGTGGATTATTGGCCCTGGAGGACCATTTACTCCCTTTAACTGAAGATTCATTTCTTGCAGTTCAGTATTCCAGCAGCACAAGCATCAGCATTGTGCTGCATTGGAGAACACGTTGTATATACCATTGCACACAGAGTATAATCAGAATTCATGCTCATACACAATGCTGCTATTTCAGGATAAACACCATCTTTATTATATACTTCTGTACATTTAAACCCTCACTTTGGTAATAGATATTTATAATTTCATGCTGTTATTTATGTATTTTCATCAATTGAAGCAGAAAATACTCTGTAGAGTTCTTCAAGCAGCACTGCTGTATTTTCATGTTGCAATCACTGAGGTTTTCTTTGTAAATATGTGTAAATTGTGACATAAGAGAGTGTTTGGGGATACATGTCACTCTGTCTGAAATGTATCATTAAAGAAATTTAGTAGCTGAAGTAGTTTTGGGTTAGCAAAATGCAGCTTTGAGAGTTTTCTCTGAAAGCAATTTCCAAAGAGATGAATTTGATAACTGATTTTGTATGCCTTATTGCAAAGAGGCTTTTGAGCTCCTGCAACTAATAATTTGTGTGGAAATCAGACATTGCAGCTTTAAAAAGAGCTGTGCACACAAAATTATCCACAAGAGGGGAGAAAAATATTCACAGCAGTGACACCACGTAGTCTGTACTCAATAGTTGGGGGGTTCCCCCATATTGCCTTTGTGGTTAATGGCAGATGCAGAATCATGGACTGGTGTTTGGGTTGAAGGGACCTCAAAGCTCCTCCAGCCCCAATCCCTGCCCCGGGCAGGGACACCTTCCACTAGAGCAGGTTGCTCCAAGCCCCTGTGTCCAACCTGGCCTTGAACACTGCCAGGGATGGGGCAGCCACAGCTTCTCTGGGCACCCTGTGCCAGCGCCTCAGCACCCTCCCAGGGAAGAGCTTCTGCCTCAGAGCTCATCTCAGTCTCCCCTCTGGCAGGTTCAAGCCATTCCCCTTGTCCTGTCCCTCCATCCCTTGTCCAAAGCCCCTCTCCAGGTTTCCTGGAGCCCCTTTAGGCCCTGGAACTGCTCTAAGGTCTCCCTGGAGCCTTTTGTTGCATTCAGCGTTCTGCAGTTTTGATCTCTGTTGGAAACACTGTCCTCATTTTACTTCATAGCCTGTTTTTCAGTTTACAAAATAAGGAGACTACTCAATGTCAATTGTTGTTTTCCAGGTGGTGAGGGATTACAATCTCCAGCTGTTTCTACAGGAGAACTCAGTGTTTCACAAACCACAGCCTTTCCAGTTCCAACCAAGCGACAGTGACACTGTAAGAACCCTCCTGAATTCCTTCATTTCTTTGTTCTTGCTCTATTTTATGAACATTGTTATAAATGAGTAAGAGAATAATGCTCACTGGTGTCCCAATCTGGTTTAACCTCATCTATATATACAGAAAAGGGAAGTGACCTTGAGTCCCGCAGCTCTGCTGGCAGTAGTTGGGTCATTATAACAGAAGCATCAAATAGGTTCCCTGTCATCCACAGAAGAGCAGGATCTTGTTTGGCTTCCAGATTGTGCCTCACAGTCCTGTGTTCCTCTGCTTTCAGTGTAATTCCTACTACATTTTGTTACCTGTTATCATGCTGGTGAGATTCTCCTGATGCTCACTAATACTGTTTTACATGTGTGATGCTATGCCAACTAAGTGTCCACATACCTCTGAGCTCCTCAAGGAATACCTACAGACACATATCAGAAGTTACTGATTTAGAAAGCATATGTTAAAACATTGCATTCCAAAATACCCTCAGAAAATACTATTTTGGTGTATGTGCTGCCTCCAAATGACATTAAAATGGAGTAAATCTTAGTGTATAAATACATTTCCAGCTAGTACTTTAATACAAGTGGGTTGTTGATGTCCCACTCACATTACTGAAGTTATTTTAGGAAATCACAGTTGAAAATAAGACTGGATCTTTAAAATAGTTCAACTTGTGCAGCTTTTTATTACTTGAATTCATTAGCAGGACTTGGAGAGCAGTGTCTCGATCTCCAGTTCAGGTGATTAAACACAAGAACCCTCCGAATAGATACATAAGAGTGATTTTTCTAGACATTCTAACATCTATTACACAATTTTCTTTGTCTTTCCATTTTAACAAACTGTGAGTTTGATTTTTCCTCCACCTCCTTTGTATAGAATCAATTATTTCCCTAAAGTTTACCCTTGTTCTTAACACAGTGAACGGAATCTTTCTAACTGTCTTTGCCTTGCTTTCTAACCTTTGCTGCTGTGTGTTTTCCTCCTTGTGCCATCTCTGCATCTAGAGTTTTAATGCAGTTCAACTGGTGGATATTGAGCCCTCACCTGTCAGTGCTATGAGAATGACAATAGCAGAGGTATATGTAGTATTATGAGTAACCCTTGTGTCCTTGTTGCATGTGGCTTGAGATGCTGACTTTATACTTGCACAGAGGTGGCAACAGAATGCATAATATATGTGTAATACATAGAATCATTGAATCACAGAATGGTTTGGGTTGGAAAGGACCTTAAAGCCCCTGCAGTCCCCACCCCTGCCCCGGGCAGGGACACCTTCCACTAGAGCAGGTTGCTCCAAGCCCCTGTGTCCAACCTGGTCATGATCTGGGTGGGCACCTCACTTTTCCTTTTAGAACTCAGTTTTGGACCTGGGGAAACGTGGTCTCAGTTGACAGGCCTCCGTAATACCTAATATAATAATGCATAATAAATAGATAGAGAAATGAAAATAAAAAGCTTTTTCCACAATGGGACGAGTTAAAGAAGGAAAACGCGATTTAACGTGGTTATTTGAGGGGAGCAGCCTCACACTTCTCTTTTGCACTCACACAGCATTTTGTAATTGCTGTTCTAATCTTTTGGGGGCATGAATTAAAATTTCACAGCTCAATACAGTGATGTGTGTAATTGGTTACTTCTCTAATGTGAACAGGGAAGATGTAGAACAACTGGCAGCTATTAGTATGTGCTGATGAAATGCAGCCCTATTACTAATTTAATTCTGTTCTTTATCCAGAGAGCTCTCCCCATGTCAAACAGAACTGGAATTCATCTTGTTAAACTCTTCAGCATTAAAAATGACATGATTCTGTGACATGGTGCTTGTGTGGTCTGACAGCAGACACGTGAGCTGCATGTACTGCTTGGCTTCGGGAGCTTAGAAGGCAGTGAATGGGTCATTCATAGAATCACCATAGAATGGTTTGGGTTGAAGGGACCTTAAAGCTCCTCCAGTTCCAACCCCAGCTACGGGCAGGGACACCTTCCACTAGAGCAGGTTGCTCCAAGCCCTTGTGTCCAACCTGGCTTTGAACACTGCCAGGGATGGGGCATGGGACAGAAAGAGCTGGGCTTGTTCAGGCTGGGAAAGAGAAGGCTCCAGGAAACCTGGAGAGGGGCTTTGGACAAGGGCCTGTAGGGACAGGCCAAGGGGAATGGCTTGAACCTGCCAGAGGGGAGATTGAGATGAGCTCTGAGGCAGAAGCTCTTCCCTGGGAGGGTGCTGAGGCGCTGGCACAGGGTGCCCAGAGAAGCTGTGGCCGCCCCATCCTGTGCAGTTTAAACCATTCTATGATTCTATGTCTCTAGGACTCTCAGTACCTCAGATTCGGTGACTTCTTCACTTTGCTGACCCACTGGGGCTGCAGAATGACTGACTTCTTCAGGGCACTGCATGTTTCCGAGCCTCCAGCTGCTTGTGCTGTGCCCAGTTTTCACAGGAATGAAGAAATGATGCAGGCTTCTTGATGGTCCATAGAATGAGGCTCAGCTAACAGGGACCTACCTGGAGAACAGCAGGTTACGCAGTCACCATTATTAATCACTAAGTGCAAGGGAATAAGGGATTTGCTCAGGCTTTTGAATTTTTAAGACATTGTATTTCATTGAAGAACATTGATCAAGCATTCTTTTGCCACCTATTCTCTTTGTAGATGATCTGCAGAGATTCAGTTGGCTTTTAGTTTGTGTGGCTTGTGCATGATTATTTTCCCACTGAAGACTAACATTAAAAGAAATACAAGTAGAGTGATGAATACATCTAATCAAATCCTTTCCAAGAACAAATCCTGGCCACTCTTCAGGCTGAATACCTGATCACTGTGACTGGGGCTGAAGTTTGGAGTATTACATGGTGCTTGAATGGGATTTTGAGTATTGTAGGCAAGAAGAATAAGCAATATGGATGTGGAACTCAGCTCAGTGCAAAGCTCTGAATGCTATTGTAAACTCCAGTGTTAATTTCCCATCTCAAAATCTGATTTATGAGAGAGCTGTGGCTTAAGACGAAGGTTGACTGGATGGCCAGGAAATCCTGGAGTCAGGTACAGATTGCTCCAGCAGCTCCATGTCCTCTTATGTTGGGTTCACCAGCCCTGCACACAGTGCTGCAAGTGGGGTCTCCCCAGAGCAGAGCACAGCAGAGGGGCAGGATCTCCTCCCTGAGCTGCTGCTCACGCTCTGGGGGTGCACCCAGCACACGGGGGG
>NW_009930148.1:51445-51908 GCF_000696875.1 Nestor notabilis | reverse complement strand
CAGGACCTTGCCCTTGGCCTTGTTGAGCTCCATGAGGTTCCCGTGGTCCCACCTCTCCAGCCTGTCCGGGTCCCTCTATAAGAAAATGGTTTGTTTTAAAAGTATTCAGCAAGAAATCATTGATAAATTCTCCTTTAAATTTAACCCTCTCTATAAATGAATTGACAAAACAGACTGGGGCACTACAGCGAGGTGGAGAATAGAAAGGAGTCTCTTGTACTCCCTTTAGCCTCACAAGACAAACCATTCAGCACACGCTGATCTTCCACAGGGGCTGCTGTTATATTCAGTGTACGGACAGTTTAATCATCCAACATCCTCCCACGAGGCAAGTATTAAGTCCACAGAAATCTCTTGTGTTGAAACGTGCTGTCCCCATGCCTCACAGATAAGCCCTGGCCATAAGAACAGGGCAAAATCCAAAGGAAATGAGCCAGCTTTTCTCTGTTTCCTGTTTGGGAAA
>NW_009930148.1:48499-51414 GCF_000696875.1 Nestor notabilis | reverse complement strand
GAGTCTTTTTCCTTGAACTGCCTGTTATCGTGTGAGAAAAGCAGCCAGATGACAAAGAGCCTGTCCATGGTGAGGGGGATAATGGCAACAAGGAGCTGACACTAAACTTCTGAGGTCTTTTTCCTGTTATTTTATCCACATTGTTGCCTGTGACTGTAGTTTCCCCTGGACATTAACTGGTGCTTTCATCCTCTTTGAGCACGCAAGTACAAATTGGAGCCAGATCTGATGTGTGTGACAGCTTATCACATGAAAACGTGGGGTTTTCTCACTTACGTTGCAGAAAAACAACATCTGAGCACGTTCAGTGGAATTATTTTGGTGTTTCCCCCCTTGTTACTTGAGTGTCGAAGTTTAATGGGTAAATTGTGACAATAAGGATGATTTTCACTGTCATATGCAGAATATCTTGTATTTCTGAGCAGCTTGTATCAAGCTGTGTGATAGAAGCTTTGTAAGTTATACTTACAGAAGGACATCAGTTTCACTTCTGCCCAGGCATGTTTCCTCAGCTCTGCAAGTGCTCAGGGCTTGGAAAGTGGATAAAAATCCCTGTCCAAGCGGGAATCAGGAGTTGGGTGAGGGCTCTGCTTTGTCAAACTTCACTTTAACAGGTTTCTGTACAGAGAAAGAGGCATTTACACAGGTCAGCATTTACCATCGAATGTATAGAAATACTCAAAATAGGTTAAAAACTTACTATTTATATCATACATATATGCATTATGATTAAATATTTTAATATTCATTATTTTTCTTAATAACATCATATTCTATTTAATTATTGCACGTAAGTGTTTGATATAAATATTTAAATACAAAAAGGTTGATGAACTATAAACTGCTACTAGAAATTAATCCCTCACCTAAGTAAGCCCAGACTAAAAGGTTCAGAGGATGCACTGATTTCTCTGTATTTAGAGTAGTCTGTGCTTCTAATACAGACCAGAGGAAGGTGACTGGTTTTAACTATAACTTTGAACCTAAGTATAAAAAGAAAGGTAAGATTTAATTTTACCAGTGTCTAAAGCATTAGAAGTCATTGAGGAGGAGAAATACAGCCATCGGGGTAAAGAAATGTTCAGCAGAGCTGTACATCCCCTGTGTGACTTGACACATCTTGTGTGTGGCCAACACAACTAAACCTGATTTTACTGCTTTCCCCCCCACCCCAATTGTTGTTAAAATAAGGTCTGAGGTATAATACTCGTATTTGAGGTTGATACTGAAGATTTAATTTGAAGTAAAGGGGAAGTCTGTGACATAAAGTCTGTCTTCTTGTGGGTTGAACTTAACACTGTTTCTTTTGTGTTTCAAGTATAATGAGCTGAAATTGGCTCATACCAGATTGATTTTATTGTAACTTACAGACCACTCTGTTAGTAGTCACTTTTCTACAGTGAGGAAACACTGGTTAAGCAAAGCTCTGCATCATTTCTAACAGTGAGAGCAGAGAGCAGAAGTGATGCTTGAAAGAAGCGGCTACTTAAGTAATAGATCTTTGTGTATATCACATTGAAAAGGTCTATGAAATCAATTTCTCTGTGTCAAAGTTGATTCAAAAGGTATTCCTTTTGGATCCCTAATGACAGCAGTTTTTCTCTATTTCTAGTTACAATAGAAGACATTATAGATTGTTTGAATGAGCTGGATGTGAGTGGAGCTGCTGTCATAGCTGAGGGGAATAAGATTAATTAATTTCAGTCAGAATCATGGAATCCCAGACTGGTTTGTGTTGGAAAAGACCCTAAAGCTCCTCCAGCTCCAACCTCTGCCACGGGCAGGGACACCTTCCACTAGAGCAGGTTAAAAAGCAGAATGTGATTATATAAAACAGCAATAGATTGGTTTGGGTTTAACTTTATCCTATATACAGAGGTTTGTGTAACCCATTAGTAGTGGCTGTAGCTCCTTATTTATCACTCTGAGTGGGAAAATACCCTGTATGTGAATACTCTTTCTTGTTAAAGATGGGGGGTGATGTGTTTGTAACGTTGAAAACTCACTGAAATCCAAATCAGTCCTAGCTCACTGTTGCCTAAACTTATAGTAAATAACCTTTATAGTATTAGACTAAAATGAGCACCAAACTTGACTCTTACAACTGCTCTTTAGCTATGAGTGGTGTGAAAAATGTCATGCATAGTCCTTCCTCCTCCCGAGCAGCAATGATCACAAAGCTGAGCTTGCTTCTCACCACTGCCATGCTAACCTCTTATTTCACCTCTCTTAAAGAAATGCCTGTGATTTTTAGGTGGGTGATTTTTAGGTGTCGGTGATTTGCATGCAATAAATAATCACTCCTTTTTTTCCCCTGGGTTGAACTATTTTTAGTCATGAGCTACAAAAATAAGGAGCTTTTAGGCTCAAGACCCAGCTGCTTTTTTGCTCTTAAAGCTGTCCATGTGCCATCTGCATCCAGAAATAACGGCTTAAATAAGAGAAACTCTGTGTTTGTCCCTGTCTAAGGCAACTTCTGCACCTGCAACAACATTTCAGACCAAACTGGAGAAGCAACATGTATCTGCAGCCTAAATGCGTGTTAATTTAAGAAACAGCATCATTAGTCTCTAAGCTGGACACATCTAGAACTTTCTGTTGGTTTACTGATTGAATTTTTAGCACTAAACACTGCTTTCACTGTAATCCAAACCCTGAGAGAACAGCACAACGTCCATCTATGTTTAGGTCAGGTTTTTTGCCTCTTCCTTCATTCCTTGGCCATGGTCAGTGGCTTTGGTTTACCACTTTTTTGGGAAGAGGTTAAATTGAGTCTTTGGACATCTGGACATCTTGCCACCACCAAGTTCCAGCCCTGAAAGCACTTAAATGCTTAATTTAGTAAAAGCAGGTTAGTACCAGACCCTTCAGTTCCCCATCTTTTTCCCTACAATCTGCTTTCATATGTTTCTCTG
>NW_009930148.1:43643-48468 GCF_000696875.1 Nestor notabilis | reverse complement strand
ACATCCCTATTTAAATGGCAGTTGGTTCCTCATTTCTTACTTGATGCACCCCTCCAGCCTGTCTTTACCTGAGGTTGCAGACTTCCTGGGTCATCCTTGAAGTCCTCTGGAAGCACGTGCTCTTCCATGCCAGTCATCTTGCTGCTGCTCCTCTGCTTATCACTTCCTTAAGAGCCAGCAACTTGGTCTCCTACAGGTCAGTGAAGTCTCTCCCAACCATACCAGCTCCAGTTACTCAGGAAGCATTCCAGGTCCTGCTGGGATGGAAACCTTTCACCTTGCATTGTCTTCTCAGCCAAGTATTTCAGACCCTACATTTCCACCATGTGCTCTGGTCTCATCCAGCTTAGGAGTCCTTGTTTTCAGCTTCTTTCCCAGAAGACTATATTTTGCCTCTGGATCTTGTCTCCTCCTTGTCTGTTTGGTTTCCACACAGACCACAGCTCTAGGTTTCCCCCCAGTTTTATGTTATTTTTAGACCTTTAAGCAAGGGTGAGGTCTCTTTGGTTGCAGTTCTGCTTTATGAATAACTGATAGAACCAGTGTGATCCAATAACAATCCTCTCCTGGTTTAGTGCGCCCTTAGGAGCAGCCACAAAGTTTGCATTCATTCTTTCTGCTCAAGTGCTTTTGATAAATAGATCAAAAGCTCACAACACACATGGGATAATGCAGAAGGTTATTAAGTGACTGAAGTCTGTAGTGTTGCTTAATGAAAATTTGTTATGTTTTATAGAGGAGAGGCAATGTCAAACCCTTCTGCTCAGATTTGCAGCTGGTGAGACTGCTGGAAGCTATGGAAGGAGCTGAACAGAAGTGCTCACTCCAATAAGCCAGGGAAAACTGAGGTCAAATGTTATCTTAAGGATTGGATCTGCCTAAATGAATCCATGTGTTTGTCCTCTTTACATGTTGCCGTGACCTAGCAGAATAGCTTAATGTAGGTAATTACAGAGGGCAAACAGTAATGAATCATGGAATGGTTTGGGTTGGAAGGGACCTTAAAGCTCCTCCAGCCCCTACCCCTGCCCCGGGCAGGGACCCCTTCCACTAGAGCAGGTTGCTCCAAGCCCGTGTCCAACCTGGCCTTGAACACTGCCAGGGATGGGGCAGCCACAGCTTCTCTGGGCACCCTGTGCCAGCGCCTCAGCACCCTCACAGGGAACAGCTTCTGCCTCAGAGCTCATCTCAATCTCCCCTCTGGCAGTTTCAAGCCATTCCCCTTGTCCTGTCCCTCCATCCCTTGTCCAAAGCCCCTCTCCAGGTCTCCTGGAGCCCCTTTAGGCCCTGGAGCTGCTCTAAGGTGTCCCCTTGAGGAGCCTTCTCTTCTCCAGCTGCCCCAGCCCAGCTCTCTCAGCCTGGCTCCAGAGCAGAGCTGCTCCAGCCCTCGCAGCAGCTCCGGGGCCTCCTCTGGCCTCGCTCCAGCAGCTCCACGTCCCTCTTACGTTCTGGTCTCCAGAGATCATAAAGCCACCTTTCCCTTGCTTGCCTCTACCACTGGAAATCATCTCTTTTACAATCCTTTGAATCATACCCCCAGCTCTCTGACAATAAGAGGATGAAGAAGAATAAAGGCTATAGTCAATTTCGATGAAAAGGAGCTTAGTTGAACAAAGTAACAAGCTAAACTGATTTTTGCCTCATTTTCAATTAAATCCTCTGATAGGATGTTCACATAAGTTGGTATTATCACCTCTCTCATGAGGGCAGTGTAATCTAAAGGCATAAAAATCTCCCATTCAGTATCACTTTGGTTTGATTCCTCATGTCTTGTGACTTTAAAACAGTCTGTACCAAACAAAAGTGTCTTCCTTCCTTGACACAAATCAAACCACTTCACCTTCTGAAATACCTGATAACACCATCCATCCCTTCTTCTGCACGGGTCGGAGGCTTCTCACCTACCTGAAAAGTATTCCTTGTCTTTCTGTTCTCTTACCCTTTTCCTCCTGCCTAACCTTGAATTTCTCCTTCCTAAACAACTTTTTGAATCATAGAATCACACAGGTTTGGGTTGGAAAGGACCTTGAGGATCATCCACTTCCAATCCCCCTGCAGTGAGCAGGGACACCTTCCATTAGACCAGGTTCCTCAAAGCCAGTCTTCTCCCAGGTAATAAGCAACAGGGTAAGAGGAAGCGGCCTCAAGCTGCCCCAGGGCAGGTTTAGCTGGAGCTGAGGAACAATTCCTTGCCCAGAGGGTGCTCAGGCATTGGAACAGGCTGCCCAGGGCAGGGCTGGAGTCACCGGCCCTGCAAGTGTTCCCAGCCCGTGGAGCCGAGGCCTCAGTGCCAGGGGTTAGTGGTGGCCTTGGCACTGCTGGGGAGCGGCTGGACTGGATGAGTTTAAAAGCCTTTTCCAACCTAAATGCTTCTGTGATCAATGCACTGGGGAGTGCACTAATGGAAATTACAGAAAGATTTGGAATGATTTCAGTAAATAAATGCTGGGATGGCTGTCTTCAGAGTTTCAGATGGGTTCTGTTCAATCTGGAGACTCTAGGAAGACTGCTTCATCTTGCTTTAGTTGGCATTTATTGAAGGGGAGAATAATAAAACGCAAAATAAAAGCTGGCGTAAGATCAAACAGTATCAGAAATGTGATTTGAAACCTAAGTTGGATGTTTTGCAGACAAAATTTTGGGACAGAAATTGCTGCTCTAAAATACTTGATGGCATTGAGATTGCATCCCAGATTACAAAGAACAAGCCTAAATGGCCCACTGGATCACACGTAACCTTCCATCTTTGCTTCCTATAATGCATGTTTAGAAATTAGGTGGCTTCCGTCCCATTCCAGCTTGTTATTCCTCATCTTTCATACAGTGTTTTGGGTTTAGGCATCATAAATGTCTTCCCTTGCAGTAGAATTGTCTTTGGTGTTCAGTGTCACTCTGCTTGTCCTCAGGCCACGTGGGTTGTGAGCTTTGATTTGCTTTCAGTGTTGGCTTTCCACAGCATGGGACCACACAAAGCTCATAAGGAGAGAGCTGGGCTCGTTGGGTCTTTCTTGTTTTGTATGAAACAAGATCCCAGGCTGATAAATGTAATATAAGGTTATCCTATAACTAAATATCATCTTATCCACAGAGGTAGCCCTGAGTCTGTGTCATGACTTGTTCTCTTGTTCTCTGTTCCAGAGTCGACAACTGGAATCGGAAACTGGAACGACTGAAGAGCACAGCCTCAACAAGGAGGCTCGGAAATGGGCAACCCGGGTGGCCCGGGAGCACAAAAACATCATCCACAGTCAGCGGGTAGGTTGGCAGAACATTCCTTCTCCTATTTGATGTCTTGCAGCTCCCCTGCATGGAGGAGGAGCTGCTGCAAGCACAAAGGAGTTCATTTTGCCTGTTATCGCTGCCATTTTCATCGTAGGCTTTGATAGGATACACTCAAACTGCCAGGTCAGCAGCTCCTCAAACGTTTTGGTGCATAAGATCATAGAATGGATTGGGTTGGAAGGGATTTAAAGCTCATCTAGTTCCTACCCCCTGCCCCAGGCAAGGACACCTCACACTAGAGCACGTTGCTCCAAGCCCCTGTGTGCAACCTGGCCTTGAACACTGCCAGGGATGGGGCAGCCACAGCTTCTCTGGGCACCCTGTGCCAGCGCCTCAGCACCCTCACAGGGAAGAGCTTCTGCCTTAGATCCAACCTGAACTTCCCCTGTTTCAGTCTGAACCCATCACCCCTTGTCCTATCACTCCAGTCCCTGATGAAAGTCCCTCCCCAGCATCCTTGTAGCCCCCTTCAGACACTGAAGCTGCTCTGAGGTCTCCAGCAGCTTCTCTTCTCCAGGCTCAACAGCCCCAGTTTTCTTAGTTCATCAGTATGTTTTACTGTCCCATATAAACCTGTAACTACAGCTTCTGCTTCACTGCAAGTAACTTAGAGAACAACATTTGTTCTACACAGCACCCTTCTGGTTGGAACTAAAGTTTCAGGGATTCTCTTATCTGTCTCCACTGTATCATGTATATATTACCTGGAGAAAAAAATTGGATATCAAAAGTCTCCTAAACACTAGGAAAATCCACAAATAATGTGCACTTTAATTTGAAGACACAAAATTGAGTGTGTATTGATACATTTATTTCTACCTATGTGGCTCAACATGGAAAAACCTAGGGCTGTATTTGGACCTCTTAACTGGAGCTTCAGGTAGCTGTGCTTTGGACCTAGACTAGATGGCACAGTGCCCTGTACAGCCTAATCTTGACAGTATCCAGTGCTGGGGAGTCACCACTTCCCTGGGGAGATTATTCCAATGGCTGCTTGTTCTCAGTGGAAAAATTTTCCTCTTGTGTCCAATGGGAATCTCCCCAGGAGTAACTTGTGCCCATCACCCCTCGTCTGTTCCATGGGACTCCTTGTCCAAAGGGAGTCTCCATCTTCTTTGTAGCCACCCTGTAAATACTGGAGCATCTCTAGCAAGGCTCTCATGCTCATGCGGGTACCCAGCCTCACTTCTTGTGCTAATTTAAGCCTAAAGCCATCTGTTTCATGTGCTGAGGTCAAGCCCAACTTGCACAGACTAAATTCAGTTAAAGAGGATGTGCCCATACTACAGTATCTATAATATTGTCTAATTCTCAGTGAGCTGCTCCCTAAGAAGTGGAGGATCTGGCTCCTAGTTCCACTTTAGAGCTATAAGCCATTCCTCAAACCACCTCAAACCAGAGTAAGAAGCAGGACCTACCTGGGTCACTCTATAGAAGAAAACAGCAGTTTTAGCTCCAGGCAGAGGGTATTAACAGAGGCTGTAACGAAAATATGTTGGGAAAAACTCTCCAAGGAAGAAGGGAGCATCCTGCATTCTGGTCC
>NW_009930148.1:40563-43612 GCF_000696875.1 Nestor notabilis | reverse complement strand
GGAGGAAGGAAGGAAGGAAGGAAGAGAGGGAGGGAGGATTCCCCAAAGACTATTTAACACAACATGCATAACCAGCCACTGAACCACGCATAGATTTGCAGGTAACTGACAATTTGTGCAGTCACATTTGCTGTTCTACATTCAACATACAGATACATGAACCTAAGAAACCTCCAACATGTCATCTGTGCTTCAGCAGATCTTCCTCTGCACACACCATTCCTGCAGTTGCAGCAAACCCATCTTGGCTTCCCCTTCCGCAGAGCTTCCATTAGCAACTTCCCTCTCCATGTTTAAGATGCTTTTTCTCATCCAGACATGAACCTAAAGCAATTTAAATATGTAATTATCAACGTATAGATGGGTAGATTCATACCACGATACCATGTTTTGGTGAAGATATTGATGTGTTCCTCTAAGTGGGATTTCCATGTGAAATACTGTGTGTTTAAATGATGTTTTGCCTTGGTCATCATTTTGTTTTCCTGGGTTGATCACTGGGCAACTCAGCATCCTATCAAACAGAACTTCTCATGAATACTTGTCACATACATGGCCTGTTGACTGTATCTGGGGTGTGTTTTCTTATTCCTGGCAGACACTGGAAGAGCTGGAATGCCACGGGCCTGTGATGTCTGAGCAAACCCGAGCAGAACTGGAGCAGAAAATAGATGAAGCCAGAGAGAGTATTCGCAAAGCTGAGGTGAGAAGGAAATGATTTATGTTCCATGACTGAAGAGTTTATGTTACAGCTCTTTGGTTTTGTTTAGAATCATAGAACCCCAGAGTGGTTTGGGTTGGAAGGGACCTTAAAGCTCATCCAGCTCCAACCCCTGCCCCGGGCAGGGACACCTTCCACTAGAGCAGGTTGCTCCAAGCCCCTGTGTCCAACCTGGCCTTGAACACTGCCAGGGATGGGGCAGCCTTGAGCAAAGGAAACTTCCTTGTGTTTATGGAAATGTAAGCTTTTAGCATCAAAAATCAGGGAATTTTAAGACGGGTTTTTTTTCCCCTTGATTTTGTACTTCTCAAATCACTGGATCAACTCCATGAAAGACTTGGGAGTAGAAGAGTAATGTTAGAAAACCTCCTGATGAGCAGTGACTAAAGTTGCTGGTTTGTGCTCTTGTGTAAAGGTCAGGAATCTCGGAATTTCGGGGCTTTGTCTCAAATAGAGAAAAAACAATCTCAAGTTTATTGGTTTCCTTCTGCTTCAGGGAATTGACACTAGAAAACAGTGCTGGTATCTCTTACCTTGATGCTTTTTGGCTTCTAGAAGCAACTGCCACACGCCGCTGTGCCTTTTCTACTACTATTTTTTGATATACATATTTATTTGTAATGTCAGTGGGAAAACATGTGAAATAACCTTTAAATCTCTTTCTACTTCTACTACAAGGTACTTTTCAAAAGGCTACAGTGATTTATGAGGCCTGTTTTGGGTTAAGAAAGACTCATAAAGAGATAAACCAGCTTCATACTTGACTGCTGGTGGTGGGTTGCTGAAAATGAACTGGTTTCATGGCCACTGAGTCAAAAAACCTATTGCAAGCAACAGGGACTGAGCTGTTAGTTTTCAGCTGAGTTGCTTAATTAAAACTGTAGAGCAAATATAATTGTTTCAGTTAAGTGCTTCTCATACCGCCAGATATGCAGAGTACCTGATGCAATTAGGAATGTGATTTACAGTTCAAGAGGTTAGAAAATAGAGAGTGAAATTATTCCTCCTACTGCTGTGATAAATGTTAGGTGTTCTTAGACAAATCCACAATATATTCTCTTATAAAAGTGTTTTAAAATGCAGTAGCCTTTCATTTTGAGTAAACTATTTCAAACAGACTATACTCCAGTGTATATAGAGTTAATGATTAAATATGTAAGGACAGAAAGAATGAGACTGAAAGATAAAAGCAGCAGCAAAAAGAAATCAAATCAGGATAAGAAGTTGCAGAGGAGAAGGTTTGCACAAAGAATATTCTAAGAGTAACAAATGAAATCAGTCTGGACCTTAAGTGATTGCAAGTCTTAGGAATGTATAATTAATAGAACCTGATAAATCAGTGGGAAGTGAGCAAAGAGATGACATGTTTCCTGAGGGAGGTGGTAGAGAGGAGAATAGACAGGGTGGTTTTTATTTGTTACATTCTGGAAAGAAGCATAGAATCAACTAGATTGGAAAAGACCATTAAGATCAAATCCATCATCAAAGGTTGAACTTTGAAAGTAAGTGCTGCATCCCAAGGAGGATGTCCACAGTAGAAATTAGGCTGTGTTCCGATATGGATTGTAGAATCATGGAATGGTTTGGGTTGGAAGGGACCTTAAAGCTCCTCCAGCTCCAACCCCTGCCCAGGGCAGGGACATCTTCCACTAGAGCAGGTTGATCCAAGCCCCCGTGTCCAACCTGGCCTTGAACACTGCCAGGGATGGGGCAGCCTTGAGCAAAGGAAACTTCCTTGTGTTTATGGAAATGTAAGCTTTTAGCATCAACCTCATCTCAACCCCCCCTCGGGCAGGTTCAAGCCATTCCCCTTGGCCTGTCCCTCCATCCCTTGTCCAAAGCCCCTCTCCAGGTTTCCTGGAGCCCCTTTAGGCCCTGGAGCTGCTCTAAGGTGTCCCCTTGAGGAGCCTTCTCTTCTCCAGCTGCCCCAGCCCAGCTCTCTCAGCCTGGCTCCAGAGCAGAGCTGCTCCAGCCCTCGCAGCAGCTCCGGGGCCTCCTCTGTAGGGGTTTAAACCACTTTGTGACATTAATACATTACCACGTAAGTTATAATATAGAATTTATTGTTTGTAGGAGTAGCCAGTAAGTGAATTCATTAAGCTTTTTTCTTGGGGTAGTCATTTCTCTCAGCTTCAACCCTTCTTTGTCTCTACTCCTCTAAGTGGCCCAATTCAGTAATTTCAAGACCATTAATTAGACACGAGTTTTTTACACACATATAATCTCTAGAAGAATAAACTATGTAAGCTTTGAGCACAAACATTTTCTTTGGTAATGCAATTATAATTCTTTCCAGCGTGTGAACACCAAACATTTGCTGCATTCCTG
>NW_009930148.1:35290-40548 GCF_000696875.1 Nestor notabilis | reverse complement strand
GCATATTTAAGTGCAAGTGATTAAGTTGGAATTACTGATGGTTGGGTTGGGGAATGGAATTTGTGCTAAAAGTTATAGTCACCTCTTTAGGCTGTAGGGGAGCTGTGGAATTGCCCGTTCCCTGACCCACTGTGCTGCATTTGGGTCATGGAGCTGCAGCTGGTAACTAAAACAAAGCAGAGAGACCCCTGATTTAGGTCAGAGCTTCAAGAGGTCCTTCTCAGGGTAGCAAGTGGGGGAAGAGGGTGTCTGGGATGTTGGCAGGAGCCAGCAATCCGTTGTTGGAAGGACCTGGCTTAGGAATCATAGAATCACAGACAGGTTTGGGTTGGAAGGGACCTTAGAGCTCATCAAGTTGGAAAGCAGAAAAGAACCATTTCATAGACTTTGCTTCTTCTGAAGGTCAGTTTGATGTATGTCATTTAGAAAGTAAAACAGAAAGAAAGAAGGCCCAAAACATGCTAAGACCCATTTATTGGATTTACATTTGCAGCTGTTACTGAGGACATGGTATTTTATGGTTGCCTGGCACCATCCATGGTTGCTCCCTGTGTGAACAGTCCAAAGTAATTTGCCCTTTAACACTGGTTAGTTCATTCTCACCTTGTCAGATGAAATCTTACCATCTGCAAAACATTGTGGATGCTGCTGTGGTTGTAACTGGAAGAGTAGCTTTGTTCTTGTGCCATGTCTGAAGATGTTTAATGGTAACACATATGTTGTTGGGAAGGCATCCATGCAGCTTTGCTTGCAACTGCAGTAGATATTAGTTGATGTCATAAAATCATGGAATCCCAGACTGGTTTGGGTTGGAAGGACCTTAAAGCTCCTCCAGTTCCAACCTCCTACCACCTGCTCTAGTGGAGGGGGTCCCGGCCCGTGGCGGGGGTTGGAACTGGAGGAGCTTTAAGGTCCCTTCAACCCAAACCAGTCTGGGATTCCATGATTATTCCAGTGTCTGATTGTTCTCAGTGTGATAAATTTCCCTCTTGTGTCCAGTGGGAATCTCCCCAGCAGTAACTTGTGCCCATCACCCCTCGGCTTTGCCATGGGACTCCTTGTCCAAAGGGAGTCTCCATCTCCTCTGCAGCCCCCCTTTAACTCCTGGCACGTGGGATCACGTCTCCCTGAGCCTGCTCTTCTCCAGCTGAACAGTCCCAGCTCTCTCAGCCTTTCCTCACACGCTGCCCAGCCCTTGGATCATCTTTGTGGCCCTTCTCTGGACCTTCTCCAGCCCATCCATATCAATATATAATGACTGTAACCAATAACCAGAACACACTTTCTTCTTAAAAATGGACACTTTCTGTTTTATTACAGATTTTATGGGTTTTTTACTCACTTGGTTTTAAAGGAAGTGTTAGAATACAACTGATAATACCTCTGGCACTGGCAGAGCTCTACAACTGACTGTGGTTAATGCTACACCATAGACTTCAGATCCAGAGGAAGTCCATCCTTGTTAGAACAGTGTTTCACCACCGCTGGGTCAGGGCTGGATTCTGATGAAGACAAGCACTGAGAGCAGTGGGTGCTTGTTTCAATGAAGTTTGCACAATTCAAGCACCATCTCTAAAGGAGATGAACAGCTTTGAGATGCAGTGAGTTGAGAAGACAAACTGCTGGTGTAGCTCCTTTGCTCTTACTCAGCCAACTACAACTCCTGTATTTTAAGCTTTCATTTTTGAAACAAGAGTAAGGAAGGTTCAGCCAATTGGATAGATCTGATTTGCTTTCAAACAGCTTTTTGTTTCTCCACTGCCTGTATCCCTTTATCTTTAAACTAGTGGAGACATAAAGTTTCTGTCTCCACTGGTCTGTATTGCAGAAATAAGGGAAAACCAAAGTAGAAGCTATGTTCTTGTTTCTACAGTCCTTCTTTCAGCCTGCATCCTGGATCCTTAGGCTGTTCCTTGAACTCTTCCTCTATCTTATTCTGTCTCTATCAAACTAAAGACTCTGGTGCTTTGATAGCCCGGTGGGAGTCTCCCAAGCAGTAAAGTTGGTCCCAAAGCTGACATAATTCTTCTCAACGATGATGGGAGATTTCCCATTTGTGCTCAGCTCTATGCTCAAGGAAGGTCTTGGGGCCTCCGCAGCAATTAATCCTGTTTCCACTTAACTATAGGGGGATGCATTTTGTCTCCTCATTAGGATATCTACAACTCTCAAGGGAGTCTTTGTACCAGATAAGATTTGATTAAGACTCATTATGATGCTGTTTACTTGGTTTGGTGAGTTCAGAAGCTTAGGTCCATTTTTAATTGCAAGAGAAGGGCTGTTTTCTCCATCTCCTTCTATTTGGCTATGAATATTTATCACTGTGCTGTGATAACAGTTGTGTTTGCTGGCTGGGCTGCTCTTCTATCTTAGGATCTAATCTATTCATCATGTGCTGCATGTGGTTCTACCTCATCTCAAGTGGACGTAGCTACGTTTCAGCCTGTTATATGTTCTTCCAGTAGGACCCTTCAAGAGTGCTGTCCATCTCTGCTCCTAAGCAAAGAAAGACAAGCTAATTCCATATGCTCCACTAAAATAAATGGCATGGAATAAGGCTACCAGCTCCCAAAAAGTTGAATCTGTAAAATGTCACTTGCTGCTCTCTGTGGCTTTGCTCTGGAAACATATGCTTGGGAGAGCTGTGCTGGGTAAACAGATTGCCTTCTCCATATGAGAGCTGTTGGAGCCATTCTTTCCGGCTAAGAAGGTTGGGAATAGCCTGGAAAAATGCCACCAAAATCCACAGGTCGGGAATCTTGAACTCTTAAGGTAAAAAGCAGTTTAGTGAGAAGAGAATGTTGTTGTTGAGAGGGACATCATCAAAGCTCTGAAGCTGTGTTATGGTATTATGAAGATGTAAAAGTCTTTGTACTTTATCAGCTGTATCCAAACACTGAATCATGGAAAGAAGGCTCCAGGGAGACCATAAGAGCAGCTTCCCGTGCCTGAAGGGGCTGAAAAGAAAGCTGGAGGTGGGCATTTGACAAGGGGGCTGGTTCTGGGCGCAAGCACACACTGAAGCCGGGTCATGGGGAGCTTCTCCTCCCCCAACACCCCAAGTCCTTCTCCTCAGGCTGCTCCATCCAGTCTCCCCCAGGCTGTGTTTGTGCTGGGATTGCCCCGACCCAGGGGCAGGACCTTGCCCTTGGCCTGGTTGAGCTCCATGAGATTCCCATGGTCCCACCTCTCCAGCCTGTCCAGGTCCCTCTGGATCCCATCCCTTCCCTCCAGCGTGTCACTGCTCCACACAGCTCCGGGTCACCAGCAAACGTGCTGAGGGTTGCTGTGTGTTAACAAAGGTTTGAATACTTGTATTTTACAGGTGTTTCATTCTCTACCTGCAGAATTTGGGTAATTTCCATTCAGTCCCATTACCAGTAGCCTGGGAACAACTTCTTAAACCCTAAATGCTTCAGTACTGCTCTTCTCTACTCTCCACGTCCTTCCCTTTCCTTTTAGGAATATCGAATGTTTCTATATGCTTGAGCTTGGTCAGAATCAGGCAGTTGGGCTGGAGCTATGCAGATGGGCACTTCTCCATGAACAGCCTCTCCTCTGCTTTCTTAACCTTGGCATTCAGTCTTGAGGCACCTTATCTGTGTCAGTGTTTCATTTCCTGTTTGCTTCACCCCAACAAACTCTGATTTCACTCCGTGCAGAATATTCAGCATATAAATTAGCTGTCTCTGCTGTGATATGTGTAGAACCTTCCTGCCCATCCTCCCTCTTGAAAACCCCACCAAGTGTTTCAAAATGTCATTTATTAGCTAATGCCCTCGATGGTGCAGAAAAAGTGTTGGGTTTGGGGTATTTAACAGAATCCCAGACTGGTTTGGGTTGAAGGGACCTCAAAGCTCCTCCAGCTCCAACCCCTGCCCCGGGCAGGGACACCTTCCACTAGAGCAGGTTGCTCCAAGCCCCTGTGTCCAACCTGGCCTTGAACACTGCGAGGGATGGGGCAGCCACAGCTTCTCTGGGCACCCTGTGCCAGCACCTCAGCACCCTCACAGGGAAGAGCTTCTGCCTCAGAGCTCATCTCAATCTCCCCTCTGGCAGGTTCAAGCCATTCCCCTTGGCCTGTCCCTCCATCCCTTGTCCAAAGCCCCTCTCCAGGTCTCCTGGAGCCCCTTTAGGCCCTGGAGCTGCTCTGAGGTGTCCCCTTCAGGAGCCTTCTCTTCTCCAGCTGCCCCAGCCCAGCTCTCCCAGCTCTCTCTTGTTGGTCCTGGCTTGATGAGTTCATAGGTTGGCTGGTTCCAGGTTGCTGCAGGACTTGCTGCAGCCACAAACAGTGGCTGAGCTTCCCCTGCACCCCAAGTGAGTGATTTTCTTTGGGCTGCAGAGAAGACGAAGCAAACACAGGTTAGAGCAGGAAGAAAACTTCCTTCTTACCTCCTGCTTTGTTCTTGGCGTCTTCTTGACTTACAGCACTGCAGTCAAATGCTGCACAACTAAAACCACTGCAAGACTCCCCTGCCAAGGCTGAGCTCAAGTTTGTGCCTCAGGGGTCAGAGTTTTAGGTGAGCTGTGTTGGATTGGATTGATCTGTTAAGTTGGGGGGGGGTTTGGCAGAGCTGTCTCTCCACCCCAAACATCCACAAGGCAGCGAAAGCTGAATTCATGGATTATTTAATGCATCCCTGCTCAAATAGCACTGGGCTGTGATTTAAAACCAGTTTGTATGGGAGGGCTTACATTGGCTTTGGAGACATTTCTGGCATTCCAAGGCTTGTTTTTACTGTACTGGTAGTTCCTTCTATCACTGAGCAAATATTTCTGGTGGCCCCAACTTTGAATGATACGTTATTTTTCATTAAGAAAATTATTTCATTTTAATACCACTTTAATTTTAAAAAGCCTAGAATTTAAATAAGAATGTTTCTGAATGGAATAAAAAGAATGATAATATCTTTCCAGAATGTTTTGCCAGAACCTTTCCATGTTCTTTCCTCTTAGTTAAAACAATTTGCCAAATGAGCCTGTCTGACCCACTTCATGATTGTGTTCCTACCAATAGGAAAACGCTGCAATGGAATAATGTATTTCTCACAAAAGATGGTTTAGATTTACTTATAATCCTAATTTAATCTGGTTTTAATATCTGAACATGCTCATAAATGTAACCTTTGTCTAAAATAAATAATTCTGGATTCTTTAAGAGAAAAGCTCCCCATGACCCAGCTTCAGTGTGTGCTTGAGCCCAGAACCCCCCGTGTGCTGGGTGCACCCCCAGAGCGTGAGCAGCAGCTCAGGGAGGG
>NW_009930148.1:30355-35117 GCF_000696875.1 Nestor notabilis | reverse complement strand
AGAGAAGGCTCCTCAAGGGGACACCTTAGAGCAGCTCCAGGGCCTAAAGGGGCTCCAGGAAACCTGGAGAGGGGCTTTGGACAAGGGATGTAGGGACAGGCCAAGGGGAATGGCTTGAACCTGCCAGAGGGGAGACTGAGATGAGCTCTGAGGCAGAAGCTCTTCCCTGGAAGGGTGCGGAGTCGCGGGGTGAGGGTGCCCAGAGAAGCTGTGGCTGCCCCATCCCTGGCAGTGTTCAAGGCCAGGTTGGACACAGGGGCTTGGAGCAACCTGCTCTAGTGGAAGGTGTCCCTGCGCGGGGCAGGGGTTGGAACTGGAGGAGCTTTAAGGTCCCTTCAACCCGAAACACTCTGTGAGTCTATGAAAAATTGGGCAGGGCAGTGGGGTGTAAGTGGCTTTATTATAGGTCCAAAAGCCCAGGGAACATAGAGCAGGGAGAGAAGTGCTCTCCAATGAGCACGTGTTGGTCTCAGTCTTGTTCTGTACCTTGAAGAATCAGGAAATCCCACTGAGCCCTGACCTTAACAATCATAAACCAGAACACGGAAGGGCCACATTGGATGAGCTTTGCTGGATTTCTGTGTTTGCTTTTTGCCCCAACGCTTTTAGAACTGACTTTAAAAGGCTTGTAATGAGGTGTTTGTGGGATGTAAACGAACCTTTGGTTTCTTGTAGGCCCTTTTCTCTCTGGGAACAGAAAGCAGCTCTGAAATGTGTTCTTGCTGGGTTTCATTGTCATGACTTCCAAAGCAGTTGTTTATCTGCATCTTGTGCAAGCTGTAGGTGTAAAGCCTTTGCCTAATGAAGGTTGGAACAGTAAATAAACAAAACTCTTCCTTCTTCCATGTAGAGCAGCCATAGGTATGTGGGAAATAGATAACAGTATTTATATCTTTGAAGATTCCGGGGTTTTTCCCTTTCATCTTCTTATAACCTACCATCAACTGAGGCAAAACAAGAGCAGGAACCACCCAGAACACTGTAAATTCTGTGGGTGGCTGAGGCTTTTCAATCACTGTCAAGTCCTAAGCTATGAAATCGGAATTGCAAATAGGAATTTCACTACTAAATAGGAAAATATTTGAGGCGTAATAACAATGAGATTTGGGCAGCACCCAGATTTTGGAGCAAGTGCTGGTTTCCAGCATTCGTGAGCTTTCAAAACTCAGCTGCCTTCCTGGAGATACTTAATACTGCTGGGAATGTAAGTGCTTACTTGATTTAACATGTTGGACTTGATGATCTTAAAGGTCTTTTCCAACCTAGTTGATTCTGTGGTTCTATTCTATGGTCTTACTTGCAAGTCTATGATCTTCTGGCAGTGGAGGTCCCCCCATCAGGAAGGTGGCACGTGTGGCTGCTGGAGTACATTTGCCTAAGAGGGGAAAATCAATGTTTAGAGCTTTATTTAGTTTTTAATATGCAATATGTGATGGGAACAAGGCTTTGAGAGCTTGTGCATCCCCTTGTAAGGGTCCTGTACTCCTGTATGGTTTTGCGTTGTAATGCAAAGCTGTGATTTGTCCCAAAGGACACCATTCCTATCTCAGTGCATCCCTTCCCACCTCAGGCATCCACAGACTGGGCAGCTGGAGCTGCATCTTTGTGCAAGGTGGGTCCCTTTTGGTGCAGTCAGGTCTCCAGTGCCTAAACCTCCCCTTCCAAAGGGAAGACTCTACCTTCTGCTTGGGTTCACTTAGAGAGGAGCTTCTTGGGTGACTTGATGCTGGTGAAAACAGCAGTATTTCCTCTGGGTGATCCCTTGTTTTCCTCTTACTTAACATTTTATTCTGGCATAAGGAAAACATCAAACCCCAGCTAATTATTGATAGTTGAATCAAGGGCTGGTAGTTTGAATCATAGAAACACAGAATCCCAGGTTGAAGGATCATCTGCTCCACCCTTTCCAGGCACAGCATGACCCAGACTGGGTGTCCAGCACCCTGTGCAGCCCAGTCTCAACAGTGTCCAACGCTGGGGAGTCACCAATTCCCTGGGGAGATTATTCCAATGGTTGGTTGTTCTCATTGGGAAACATTCTCTCTTGTGTCCAGTGGGAATCTCCCCAGGAGGAACTTGTGCCCATCACCCCTCGCCTTTCCCATGGGACTCCTTGTCCAAAGGGAGTCTCCATCTCCTCTGCAGCCCCCCTTTAACTCCTGGCACATGGGATCAGGTCTCCCTGAGCCTGCTCTTCTCCAGCTGAACAGTCCCAGCTCTCTCAGCCTTTCCTCACACGCTGCCCAGCCCTTGGACCATCTTTGTGGCCCTTCTCTGGCCCCTCTCCAGCCCATCCACAGCTTTGCTGTGCAGCAGGACCCAAACTGAGCCCATAGTCCAGGGGTGGCCTGACCAGCACCAGCAGAGTGGATTAAATCCATAGGTGGCTGTTCCTATGTGAGAATAAAGTTAAACTTCTGTCTGGTTGGGTTTTCTTGAATTCTTACAGGTTAAATCTGGTCTGCCAGTAGAATTATTTAGGTTACAATATATATGTCTGCTTGTAAATAGTGTTCTACATATTTCAAGTGCAGGCCTGACCTAACTCTGTTAAGTGTTTTTATGGCTTGTCTGCAGTGGAATGAAACTCAAAACAGTTGTGGTTTGGAACAAACATTTGTTAAATATTAAGGCTACCATGTGTAAATAGAGGGGGTAATTCCTTGGATTGGCTTGGTACCTTGAATTAAAAACTCTTGTCTGACCCTTAGCAAGTACAGTCAAGGATCTTGGAGCAGCCCCTTTATTTTAGCTAACAGCTTTGTGCAGACAACCTGTTCTACAACAGACTTACTTACTTACATGAGGTACGAATGGTTGTGGCGTGCCTGGGCTGCTGCTTGGTGCTGTTGTGTAACTCAGGCTAATTGGGAATTGCATAATGAGGTAAGACAGCAAAACAACAAGGCTGATCCTGTCCTAGGGAAGGCCCTTGGAAAGTCCTTGTAATATAGAATCAGAGAATCATAGAATGGTTTGGGGTGGAAAGGACCTTAAGCTCATCCAGTCCCAACCCTCTGCCATGGACGAGGAAGCCTCACACTAGACCATGTCACCCAAGGCTCTGTCCAACCTGGCCTTGAACACTGCCAAGGATGGGGCAGCCACAGCTTCTCTGGGCACCCTGTGCCAGCGCCTCAGCACCCTCCCAGCAAAGAGCTTCTGCATTAGATCCAACCTGAACTTCCCCTGTTCCAGTTTGAACCCATCCCCCCTTGTCCTGTCACTCCAGTCCCTGATGAAGGTCCCTCCCCAGCATCCTTGTAGCCCCCTTCAGACACTGAAGCTGCTCTGAGGTCTCCAGCAGCTTCTCTTCTCCAGCCTGAGCAGCCCCAATGTTCTCAGCCTGTTTCCATACAGGAGCTGCTCCAGCCCCTGAGCATCCTCGTGGCCTCCTCTGGCCTTGCTCCAATAATACTGGAATATAAAGATGAATCAGGGGATATCACTTACTCCACAAGTCGATGTATACACAGAGAGGCACCTCAGCTCAGTAAAGTGATGAACTAGGAAGTGTCTCATTAAATACAAGCTAAAGCAGATGACTTGTGTTGAGCTGCATGAAGTCCATGAGAGCTTCAGAAAACAAACACAATGGAAGGATGGTGAGGCCACTGTCCCACTCATGTCCTGCCACAGTCACATACCAACCCCATGTGAATCAGTTGCCTTGGATGAGGATGTTCTCACACTGCAGATGTCTGGTCTGTGTGGAACTCAGAACTCTAACACCACCCAACTCTAACTCTACACCATCCAACTCTTCTAGTTTCACACCTTCTAATAAGTATTAATTGTGTAAATATTCACAGGTTTGGGGTTGGGCCTCAGGCCTTCCTAACAAGGTTTTCAGAAGATGCTTGATGCTACAATTGAATTGGAATGATCTTCTTTTCCAATGGGAATGCTGATGTGTGGATCTATCTTTGGCCTTTGTATGCATTTCTAAGCAGTGTTTCTGAATCTTGACTGCAGTTGTGTGGTGCAGGTTGCTCTATTTTACTTCTTCTCCTCATTTCCTCCACTCTGTGAACAGTATTTACAGCACATGTTAATCATTCACCTGAAGACCACTTGTATGGAGAAGGGAGAACTTCCCTTGGCTAAGTGGCTTTGGCTTTTCCCGTGGGAAATGCTTCTCAAACTCTTCCATTCCTTCAGTCTCTGTACCTACTTATGTGGGAGCTGTGTGCATGCACCAGTGCCCATAGGAAGATACCTTCTAAGCAATAAATTCTACTCTAAAAACTTACCTACTTTAAAAAATCACGTGTCTTCTAAATGGAATTAAAAATAATACCTTTCAAAAGTAGTTTCATTGTTTCAAACAGGCTTAAAGATGTCAAAAGCAAGAAAATCACCAGTGTCATTTCACCTCACACAAACTTTTGTATAGAGTAATAATACGAGTTAAGAGAGAGAAAAATCTGTGTGGCATCAAGTGGTGTTTTAGTTCATGGAGTCATGGAATGGCCTCGCTCCAGCAGCTCCATGTCCCTCCTGTGCTGTTCCCCAGAGCTGGATCAGGGCTGCAGGGGGGGTCTCCCCAGAGCACAGCAGAGGGGCAGGATCCCCTCCCTGAGCTGCTGCTCACGCTCTGGGGGTGCACCCAGCACACGGGGGGGTCTGGGCTCAAGCACACACTGAAGCTGGGTCATGGGGAGCTTCTCCTCACTCAACACCCCAAGTCCTTCTCCTCAGGCTGCTCCATCCAGTCTCCCCCAGCCTGTGTTTGTGCTGGGATTGGCCCAACCCAAGGGCA
>NW_009930148.1:12168-30232 GCF_000696875.1 Nestor notabilis | reverse complement strand
GTGCTGAGGGTGCTGGATCCCACTGACCTTGTCACCAACCAAATGTTGAACAGGATCAGTCCCAACAGCAAGCCCTGAGGGCACCACTCGTCACTGGTCTCCACTTGGACATCGAGCCATTGACCACAACTCTCTTGAGTGCAACCATCCAGCCAGTTAATTCCTCATACACAGAGTGGTCCATCCATCAAATCCACTGTACATACACTCTACTGTGCTTCAGGCACTGCAGAAAAAGTACTTTACCTCTAGTTTTTGCTTAGACCCATCTGTCTGTGCTGGGTTTGCTTGGTTTCACAGTGCTGTTAACAACTTGAGGGGTCACTGCAGGTAGCAAGGCTGTAATAAAGTGCTCCTCATCCCTGTGGAAGGGGCTGGAAGGGTGAGAAAGGAGATGAAACTTTCCTACTTGCACAGTAACATGCTAAGAAGGATCAACACTGTGAAAGGAAATGTAGGGAGAACTCCAGGGTGGTTCAGTGGGTTTCTGCTGTTGCCTCCATCAGTGACTCACTGAATGACAAAATCACTTCATTTTTGTTCCTCTGGTGAGCAAGTGCAAGAGGAGGAGGAGAAGGAGGAGGAGGAAGAGATGGAGATGGAGGAGAAGGATGATGGAGCTGTTCATTGCATTGGGATGCTTAATTTTGGGATTATTATAATACTCTGTTTCCATAACAAATGAGCTTCCTGTGATCTCTGGGAAGTGCTGATGGAAAAGAGCCACATTTGGGGGGGGGGGGGGGGGGGTGTTGAGTGTGTATCCCATTGGATTTCTTTGTGTATTACACCCAGTTTAGTCACCAGCTGAAAGAACATCCAGGGTCTGAAGCCCAGGAGTATCCGTGATGTTAAAAGCACTGTGAAATGCTGGGATTTGTCTGCTTTTTTGCCCGTTGAAAATGATCTGCACTAACCACCCACTAGAATAGAGGAGGAGAAAGTTAGCGTGAACTAATAGGTGCTGTTCTCCTGGAATCACAGAATGGTTTGGGTTGGAAGGGACCTCAGAGATCAGCTGGTCCCAACTGGTGCAATTGGCTGTGCCTGTGATTTTACATCTCTAGAACACAATCCCTTGTCTCTTGGCTCACTCCACATTCCTGCAGGCAAGGAAATGAAGAACCAGACTCGTTTCCACATGGAGCAGCTTTTGGAGCCACACGAGTAATGTGTAGATCAGGAAATAACACATTGGAATCATGGCAAGTGGTGAAATGTGGTGTTGAGAGAACTCGGTCTGATGTTTGTTTGTCTCCTCAGATAATAAAGCTCAAAGCAGAGGCTCGCCTTGACCTGCTGAAGCAGATTGGGGTGTCCGTGGACACGTGGCTGAAGAGCGCCATGAACCAAGTGATGGAAGAACTGGAAAACGAGCGCTGGGCCAGCCTGCCCTCGGTGACCAACAACGGCTCTTCACACCTGGTAGGGGTCCCACCGTGTCAGCCCCACCTCGTCTCCATGTGGCTCCTTCCTAGTAGCAATTCCTAATTCATATTGATCATAAATCACAGAATCCCAGATTGGTTTGGGTTGGAAGGGACCTTAAACCTCCTCCAATCCCAACGGGCAGGGACCCCTTCCACTAGAGCAGGTTGCTCCAAGCCCCTGTGTCCAACCTGGCCTTGAACACTGCCAGGGATGGGGCAGCCACAGCTTCTCTGGGCACCCTGTGCCAGCGCCTCAGCACCCTCCCAGGGAAGAGCTTCTGCCCAAGAGCTCATCTCAGTCTCCCCTCTGGCAGGTTAAAGCCAAGCTGATATTAGGTTGGTTGTTAGCAAACTGAAAGGTCTCGTAGCTTCACATGGTTGGAGCGTGTCTGATTTCATGCAAGAAAACCCCAAAGGAAAAGAAGAAGGATTTCTGGTTTCTGTTGCTGAGTTTACTTTAGATTGATTTTTCCAACCTTGGAGAAGTGCCATAACATTTATTTGCCATCTCCTGAAAAGAAAAATGTCTGTGTGCTTCTTTGATGTTTCATTAATCGTTTACGATGTTATCTGAGCTGCTTGGCTGAAAGGCTTTATTCTTCCAAATGTTTAGAGAACTGTTGACTCTACATCGTCTCCTAAAGAGTCGTTTAAGTAGAGATGGCAGTGAAAGTCATCAAGAGAGCAAAGCCTGGCTTCCACATTGATTTGGGTATCTGAGATGAAAAATTAATTCACTAGATATCAGCAGAAGGCTTTGGAAAACAGGTTGTTCATTCCTGTGAGCAGGATTAGGTGTTTCCCTCAAAGATTTCATTAAATCACAGGAAGGGTTTGTGTTGGAAGGGATCATAAAGCTCCTCCAGCTCCAACCCCTGCCCCGGGCAGGGACACCTTCCACTAGAGCAGGTTGCTCCAAGCCCCTGTGTCCAACCTGCCCTTGAACACTGCCAGGGATGGGGCAGCCACAGCTTCTCTGGGCACCCTGTGCCAGCGCCTCAGCACCCTCACAGGGAACAGCTTCTGCCTCAGAGCTCATCTCAGTCTCCCCTCTGGCAGGTTCAAGCCATTCCCCTTGGCCTGTCCCTACAGGCCCTTGTCCAAAGCCCCTCTCCAGGTCTCCTGGAGCCCCTTTAGGCCCTGGAGCTGCTCTAAGGTGTCCCCTTCAGGAGCCTTCTCTTCTCCAGCTGCCCCAGCCCAGCTCTCTCAGCCTGGCTCCAGAGCAGAGCTGCTCCAGCCCTCGCAGCAGCTCCGGGGCCTCCTCTGGAGCTGCCAATACCAACAAAGAAAAGAGAAACTGCTGAAGACCTCCCGGTACCTTTCTTTTCTTTCACCCCTCCCATGGCCGGCCCTGCTGAGCTGGCACCTCTGGCACTAGAACTCACCCATCTGTTGCTCTTCACCAGTAACCAACTGAAGTAAAATTCCTGAAGGTTTGGTCAGTTTGCCTCAAATCAATCTTAGATTCTCTCTTTGTGTTTATGTATTTCCTATTTAACACCATTCAGAGGCTTTTATAAAGTCTTTGTTTGCATGTGGGTACTTTCCTAACTATAGTCTTCTTAGGGTATTAAAATGACTTCATTCAGACTTTATCTGAAATTCAGATTAATCTTAGGCTTTGGACACCCAGAATGTATCTTTTGTACAGGAAAACTTCCAGGGGGAGCAGGGATGTGGTTTTTCATTGCATTGCAGATGATTTGCTTCCTTTTGCTGACCACCTAAAAGAAACAAAATCTCCATTTCAGCAAGAACGTGGTATCTACACACAGAAAATTCCTGCTCATTCCCATGTTTCTTTGTGCTTTTCTGCTTCTTGGTAATGGTGGCAAACCCTTAGAGGGAAAGGGGTGGTTTTGGATGTAGAGGTATTGTCATCTCTGTCACTTTAGTTCAAAGAAGGAAGTGAGCACTGGATGGAATCTGAGCAAATGCTTCCCAAATCCACTCTTTGCTGTCTTCAGGCTGTTGGGATGTTTCTGCAAGGACATTACACAGAGCTGAAACACAGTGGCAGCGATGGGCAGGAGAGGTTGTTGTAGTCACTACTCGGTGTAGTCTGTCTCTGCTTTAATCCCATGGTTAGTGGTACAATTAGAGCTTAAAGTTGCAGTATTCAGATCCACGCTCCAGCCTTCCCAAATCCCAAAGGAGTTCTTGTGCTGAGTTTCCTTTCAGATCCTTTCTGGCCAGGATAGATGAGGATGTGTTACATAGCTGTGTTTAACAGTGCCTTTTTCCCCTTCCTTCTTGTACTCCACCTCCTTCACTTCCCATCGTGCATGTTGGAATGTGCCCAATGCCTTGTTCTCTGTCTCATCACACGTGCCAAGAGCCAGCCCTGGAGCCAAACCCTGCGCTAGTCCCTGGTGAGCCAGCAGATGCCACAGAGTGGGAGGCTAAACCCTGAGCCTTATTTTCCCCTTTTACACTTACGTATGCTCCTGTGTGAAAACAAGATACTGTTGACCTTGGCAGCCCAGCTGAGGACAGCAGGAGATGGAATTCGTAGAAGGCCAAAGGCCAAAATTACGCTGCTTGCAGTTATTAGAGGCATTGCTGCAGCGTGTAACGAGCAGCAGTTTCACTGCACCTTTGAGGGGTGAGCAGTGTTCACTGCTCAGAAGCCAGGTACCCACCACCTTATGTCGTAGCCAGGTTTGCTCTCTGATGCAGTGCTGGCCATAATAGCATTTGTTCAGCAAAGCTCTCCATGTATTTCCTTTTAAAGAGTGAAAAAGGAGAAAGGAAAGTCAGTGCCTTCATCCTGCTGTGTTTATTTAGCATAGTAAGTGATGTAACAAGCTGAAGGAGTTAATAGCCCATTCCCTATCCAGGGGGCTGACTTTGTGGTAGAATCACAGAATCCCAGAGTGGTTTGGGTTGAAGGGACCTTAAAGCTCCTGTCCCTCCATCCCTTGTCCAAAGCCCCTCTCCAGGTTTCCTGGAGCCCCTTTAGGCACTGGAGCTGCTCTAAGGTCTCCCTTAAGGAGCCAAAAGGACTTGACTCAGCAATCATAGAATCATACAATTATGTAGCTTGGAAAATAGCTATCAAGTCCCTATATATATATATATACATATATATGATGATCTTAGATAGTGATCTGGAGCCAAAAGGACTTGACTCAGCAATCATAGAATCATACAATTATGTAGCTTGGAAAATAGCTATCAAGTCCCTATATATATATATATATACATATATATGATGATCTTAGATAGTGATCTGATATCTATATTTACATACCTTTTTTCATATGTATAATCAAACTATCTCATCACTTTCTACCTGCATTTATTCTCGTCTGTGCTGTTTCATACCTTCAGTGTAATTGTGTCTCATGCATTTATTCCTTGCATATGCTGTCTTTCATCACTAATCTCTGCTGAAAGATGAGTTTTAGGAAACAAGCTGCTTCATTTTCTGTGTCACTGATGCTGTTTTCTCTCTTTGCAAACGATTCCGTTCAAGGAGTTTGAGCAGCCCCCACACTGAAAATGAAAATGTCATTTTCTGCCTCATGTTAGGAAACCAGGAGCAGATGTTTTCTGAAGGACTCTTTCTAGACATGATACACTCATTTCCATGATGTTTCGTGTGGCTGTCAACTGGGTGTCAGCTCCAGCTGCTGAGACATAGACCATGCACAGCAAAAGGCACTTAGAAAACCAGAGAGGGAAACCTTACATTTGCCATAGTTTCTGCTCGGTTGGGAGTACATCAAAGCACGAGGCAGGGCAGTGATTTGCTGTTACAGCAACATCCATCAACACATTCAAGTAGCAACAAATCAAGCAACAAACTTGAATCATAGAATCAATGAACTCAAAGAGACCTTTAAGCTCATCGAGTCCAACCGTTGCCCAGCTCTGCCAAGGGCACCACTAACCCGTGGCACTGAGGCCTCACTGAAAATGTGAGGGGGAAATAATCATCCAAATTACCAGATTTTAGTCTAAAAATTGCAACATTACAAATGAATCTGAGTTGGAAAATGATGAAGTTTTGTGCTTTCCCACCCCAGGTCTAGATGAGCACAGATGCTGCGGAGCAGAGATACAGGGTCACCTCGTCTGGGGATGCTGCCTTTAGTCTCAGCCTAACTCTGCGTTGATTTATCAGCCCTCCATGAGGAATACCAAAATCACTCCCAGATTTAAAGGAATGTGTAAAGGGAAGATGGCAAATACACATACCCCACAGGGTTGCCTTTGATTGGAAGGATTGGCCTGCTTTCACATGAGATGAAGTGTTTGTTCAGGATTTAATCCAGGCACGAGGCCAAAGCACAGCTCATGTCACTGCTGCCCCAACTGCACTTAGAGAAACTGGTATTTTTCCAGTGTCTTGACTTGAGGTTCTGTTTAAACTTTTACACCTAGTTTTTAATCATCATTCTTCCTCTGAGGATTGTTGTTTCTTGCAGCAAACCCATTGTGCAGAACACACCAGTTAGAAGGCTTATTTTTCAAGTTTTTAATGCTTATTTTTGTCACTTCTAAGTATTTCCATTGGGGTTTCATTTCAGATTCCTCCTTACAAGTACATTCATCTTTAGTAGCAGAAATTCTCAGTCAGTGACTCTTCTTTCCCTTAAACTCTTTGCTGTGCCTCTCAAATTGCATCTCCAAAGGACACGACTCCCTGTTTGTAGCTTATGTAGGGGATAAATAACTGTCCATCAGTTCAGCTGGAGCTTCCGAAGTCTTCTCTGGTTCTTTCTGAAGTCCACAGGCCTGTGCTTGAATGGGAAAACACATCTGAGTTAGGCAAAGATGTAACTCGGTGACAGCTCTTACTCTTTTGCTTCCCTGTGTTTGCTTTGTTTGATGACTTTCCTCACATTAGTTGGGAATCATATGTTGAGTATTACATAGTCATTGGGAGGTTTGTCCAGTTTGAATAAACATAAGTAGCAAAAACCACACTGAAGAATAATGATCAATTGATTTTTATTGTTATGCCTTTTTTATTTGATGATCTGATACCAAATTTCATTTGTTCTAACAGATAAATGCTGATGCAGAGAAGGAAGAAGGTGAAGAGTTTGAAGACAGCATGGATGTATTTGATGACAGTAGTTCTAGTCCTTCTGGTACTCTAAGGAATTATCCTCTCACCTGCAAAGTTGTTTATTCATACAAGGTTTGTGAGTTATTCTTTTGTGTTTATTTGATTGGAAAACTGAATTATGCGTCGGACAGAATAGATGTAACTGTGCCCATGGGACTTTGACAGGATCAGGGAATCCCAGACTGGTGTGGGTTGAAGGGACCTTAAAGCTCCTCCAGTCCCAACCCCTGCCCCGGGCAGGGACACCTTCCACTAGAGCAGGTTGCTCCAAGCCCCATCCAGTGTCAGCATTTGACTCAGTAATTAAATACATCTAACACCTAGTTGTGAATAACTGCAGCAGTAAGCTCCACACCACTGTGAAACACATTTAAACTACAGCTCAGCAGAGTCCTGACGTCTGTTCCCTATTTGCAGCTTGCAGAGATGTCCCTGCCTGGCTTCAGGGCCACCAGCTGCGTGTCTGCTGTTACAAGCTGTTGTAATTTCTGTTGCTGAGCCGCTGGGGCTGTAGTAGAAATGCCTTCTCAGGATCAGGCTGCATGACAAAGCTCCTCTTTGTACTGTAATAATGAAACCACCATTCATGAGTTAGAGCTTTGCTGACAAACTGCATTCAAGCTGTTTACGTCTGCTAGCACTGCTAGGTCAGTTGTAAATCACACCACTGTGGAGCCAAAGCCAGTGGCAGATGTAATGTTAGAGCACGGAGTAATTAGAGATCCCAAAGTAAATGGGGTTTGACACGCTGGTGCTGTTCAGAGTGCTGCTGGCTATCCTCCTGAGTCAAAAAGGGCCTTGTGAACATCAGCAGATGTATAGAAGAACACTTACAGAATGTTTTAAACTATGCTGTCACATAGAATTTTCACTTCTTGAAAACATAAGCTTTAATAAGAGTCTGGATGAGAATGTTCTTTCTCCTGCCTGTCCTGCACACCTGGATTTTCTCATCTTCCTGTAATATACTTCAGGCTTCTCAGCCAGATGAACTGACCATAGAGGAACATGAGGTATTGGAGGTTATAGAAGATGGAGATATGGAAGACTGGGTAAAGGTATCAGTTTTCTGAGATTGTTTTCTTTTCATCGAGTCGTAATAGAATGGTTTGGGTTGGGAAGGACCTTAAAGCTCATCCAGTTCCAACCCAGGGAAGAGCTTCTGCCTCAGAGCTCATCTCAGTCTCCCCTCTGGCAGGTTCAAGCCATTCCCCTTGGCCTGTCCCTACATCCCTTGTCCAAAGCCCCTCTCCAGGTCTCCTGGAGCCCCTTTAGGCCCTGGAGCTGCTCTAAGGTGTCCCCTTGAGGAGCCTTCTCTTCTCCAGCTGCCCCAGCCCAGCTCTCTCAGCCTGGCTCCAGAGCAGAGCTGCTCCAGCCCTCGCAGCAGCTCCGGGGCCTCCTCTGGCCTCGCTCCAGCAGCTCCACGTCCCTCTTGTGTGGGGACACACTGAAGTCAGGTCATGGGGAGCTCCTCCTCACCCAACACCCCAAGTCCTTCTCCTCAGGCTGCTCACAATGATTTCACTATTACTTCTAGAAACAAAACTTGGGACGGGAGAAGTCTTTGGATTCTTTTCAGAGCCATATGCAAAACCAGAGGATCTTTTGTGTCCTTCACTTCCAGGCACGGAATAAAGCGGGTCACGTAGGTTATGTGCCGGAGAAGTACCTGCAGTTCCCAACATCCAGCAGTCTGCTGAGCATGCTGCAGTCCCTCGCCGCACTGGACAGTCGATCACACACCTCAAATAACTCCACTGAGGCTGACTTGGTCTCAGGCAGCCTGAATGGAGACTCCAGTGGTAAATACCATAAAAACCTAAATTGTTTATCAAGCTTGTTCTCCAAAGGATTCTGCTTGTTGAGTTTGGATGTTGCATGTGAGAACTCTCCTATTTGACCTGTATCAGTACAACTGTTCTCAGAGTTTATCTGTCTCATATTAAACCTGCATATTTTACCTCACAGAGTTGAGATTAACTAAAATTAAGGAAAACCAAAATCATAGAACCATAGAATAGTCAGGGTTGGAAAGGACCTTAAGATCATCTAGTTCCAACCCCCTGCCATGAGCAGGGACACCACACACTAAACTATGTCACCCAAGGCTCTGTCCAGCCTGGCCTTGAACACCTCCAGGGTTGGAGCATTCACAACTTCCTTGGGCAACCTATTCCAGTGCCTCACCAAAATCCCAGACTGATTTGGGTTGATGGGACCTTAAAGCTCCTCCAGCTCCAACCCCTGCCATGGGCAGGGACACCTTCCACTAGAGCAGGTTGCTCCAAGCCCCTGTGTCCAACGTGGCCTTGAACACTGCCAGGGATGGGGCAGCCACAGCTTCTCTGGGCACCCTGTGCCAGCGCCTCAGCACCCTCACGGGGAAGAGCTTCTGCCTCAGAGCTCATCTCAATCTCCCCTCTGGCAGGTTCAAGCCATCCCCCTTGTCCTGTCCCTACATCCCTTGTCCAAAGCCCCTCTCCAGGTCTCCTGGAGCCCCTTTAGGCCCTGGAGCTGCTCTAAGGTGTCCCCTTCAGGAGCCAAAATCATTTGATTTGTCAGTTACAGAATCATAGAATCATGTTGTTTGGAAAACACCTTTGAGATCATCAAGTCCAACTCTAAAGTGTGTGCAGTGTGTGGGTCTTTATGCCTCTGCCAGTTATGCTTTTATGTTTCCTCTTCCCCTCTTCAGTCTGTTTTGTGAAAGCACTTTATGATTACGAGGGCCAGACGGATGATGAACTGTCCTTCCCGGAAGGAGCCATCATCCGCATCTTGAACAAGGAAAATCAGGATGATGATGGCTTTTGGGAAGGAGAATTCAACGGGCGCGTTGGGGTGTTCCCATCAGTGTTAGTCGAGGAGCTGACGGCCTCCGAAAACGGGGAGACTCAGTGGATTGGAGATATTCAGGTATGGAAAGAGGTGAGGTGGTGGCTTGAACGTGTGCTATGAGTTTGTTAGGGCAGTTTTGCAGTGCTGCAAAGATCTGCTGCTGCTTGAGGGGAAAAACCCCAACTTGGGACCAATACAAGAATAAAAAAAAACCCAGAAATAACTTAAATAAAATAAATCAGAACTTATTTAAGGGAAAAAAAACAAATCAGAACCAATGTAAGAAGAAAAACCCAAACCCTGAGTGCTTCACTTCCAGTTTCTTCCCCAGCCTGATAGTGACCAACTGATGTATTTTAGCAAACGTGATGGGTTTGTGAATAAAGGCAAGTATTTGGCTAGAAAGGAAATGAAGCCAAGGAGGAAATTCCCAGTCTACCTCCTGTACTGAATTTATGGCATAGACTGAGACATCAAACACAAGCTGGCAAAAAGAGCATTCCAGGCTCCCTCAGCCCTCATTTAATGTTTTCATACTGAAATCTGTTCTGTCTCCTCTCAAGTTGGGAAGGGCAGAATGCTGTCAAAGAGTGAATTACAGTGATTTTTGCCAAAACGGCTTCATTTCATATTTTATTCTTCTATTAGAAAATCAGACGCATTCTCCTGTGTAATTGTGCTAGAGACTGGATTTCTGTGTGCCCTACAAAGTAATTTCTCTGGTATTTTTAGTCTTTGGTCAGAGAAGACCATGAAGACCTCACTTTTAGATGATATATGTGATAAAACTCATGATCTTAAATAAAGCTTTTGTGTGAGAGGCACACTTGGCCAAGTGGCTTTTCAGCTGACCTTCACAAAGTCTAAATTACCTGGGAGAGGATGAAAATCTCTGCTCAGTGGCAACCTGTGATTTAAAACTAATGCAATCACTGTTGGATATCTTGGTTTTCCTCCTCAAAACCCTTCCTGACAGCACTTTTGACACGTAGTGTTTCTCCACATGAAAGCTCTTGTGTACTGATGTGTCAGTTCTAGTGTAGGGATGTGTCAGACAACTGGCTGTGCCTCGGGGGTAGATAAAAGCTGTTGAGGAGTGAGGTTTGCTGCAACCTCTGTCTCTTCTTCCCACAGGTATCCCCAACTCCAAAGCCTAATCATGCCCTTCCACCGCTGCCCCTCTACGACCAGCCTCCCACTAGTCCCTACCACAGTCCGGATAAAGGAGGTTCTCAGTACTTCCCCAGATCACCCTCAACTAATGGTGAGACTTTTTGGGATGGCAGAAGAAACAGTTCAGCAAAATGCTTCATTTAGAATGTTCAGATTTCATAGAGGGGGGAAAACCAGAAGCTTTATTTGCAACCTAAAGTTAATTCAGCAATACCAAGGGGCTTGTTTGTGATGGGTTGTTCCTTCCCCCTTCAGAAAACAGCTTCAGCTCAGAGTCCCCTGGATTCTCACAGCCTCCAAGAATTCCTCCTGAAAGTTCATATGGAAAGCTGCGACCTGTGAGTTCAAACCAAGTATTGATGTTTTTATTGAGGCTACAAAAGGCATAAAGCCAAGTTTAGGTGGGACAGGACGGGTACGTTCAAAGCAGGGGGTGATGCAGCACCCAGTGATCTGGCTCTCTGTGTTCTGCAGATACAATTACTATGTATTAAAACATGTTCTCTCAGATGAATGCTGCAAGGGAACGTCTATTCACTCCCCTTTGATAATAGCACAGATGTGTCAAAAAGCTGGAGAACACGAGAGCTATTGGAGATGAAGTGAACACTAGAACAAAACAAAGCTGCACTTGTTCAAACACTTTGTCATTGTGTTTAAAGATGACCTTGAATCTTACCCATCCCCTTTGCTTCATCTGAGCTGCCCTTCTGCTGCTGCCTTTGTAGTTGTGATACCTCCGTGTCTCTGCATGAGGCATGTGGATCATGAAATCTAACCTGGGAGGAAATTACATCTATAGTGAGAGTGAAATAAATGGTAGTCGATAAACTTAGAGTGCCTTTGCAGGCATTGGAAGGTTATTTTTGTCCTTGACACATATAATAACCCCTGAACAGAGCTGAAAAAGAGGGAGAATAAATGCCAGAACCATTTAATTATATCATTTGTACAATTCTCCTCCAGTGCGCCAGCACACAGATCTGCTTGCCAGCAGTTTGAGGTTATGTGGGGACTCCATTGCACTTAGGGTTAAATTTACTTCCAAACCCCTTGATTTGAGGAGTTTGGCTTTAAAATTCTAAATTATAGTATCTGTATATTCTGTTATGTCTTTGCTGCCTTGAAAGAGAGATTTTTGCCAGAAAAGGAAAAGGAAGAATTTAATCACTTTAGGACTTGCAAACTCCATCTCCTAGGATGAACTTTGAAATCAAGTTTGGCGTGGTTTCAAACTCCTAAATCAAATCATACTCAGTTGTATTTTCCTGGCATCCTCAATGGTTGCAGATAAAGAGTATTTTGGGCTATTCATAAGTTATATTCTGAATATCCAGTAGTCAGTGAGTTACCTTTATCCACAAGGCAGAGGAGGTGCTGCATCATTTAGTGCACAAGTATTGAACAGAGAAGTTTCATATTCCCTTGTAAAAAGATGCTGATTCAACTTTTCCATTTAATAGCTTTGTATTTCATGCAATTTAGTGCCTTTTCAAGATACTACTCCAGTGTCAGGCCTTAATTGAAAGGATTTCTGTTAGTTTTGCATTTTAAATAGGCCAGGTTTGAAAACATTATGTAGTTTATTATGCTATTGCTCCACAATTCATGTTTTCCATAGCAAGTCACCCCAGTGTATTCTGCAATCACGTGCCAAAAACCCTGCTTGAAATGCTGTTAGCGCTTAAGATAAGCTCTATCAGGAGCAATAATAACTTCATTGATGTGGCAGAGCGTAAATATAGCATCAGATTTCAGGTTGTGTATCCTTCAGGTCAGGGATTGAGTAAATACCAATAAGCCACTTAGATGCAACAAGACATTGTTGTAGTTTTCAGTCCACGTGAGTTCCGGGCAAGGGCATCATCAGATTTCACCATTTGATGTAAGATCCAAAGCCTGTCCCAGGTTTAGGTACTGGATTATCCATGGGTACATCAGAATAGGCAGGATACTTCACCTGGTGTGTTTGCCCCGTTGTAAGTGCTCGTTGTCCTGGAGGTAAAACCACCCAAGAATGGGATCGAGAAGAGCCTTAATGGCTTAACTGGGGATGACTGGACCTGAATTCACCTGGTTTCTCACTGTAGTTCTGTTGATCTTCATATATAACCTGTATATTTGCTTCATCTTGAGGTATGAGCCTAAAATTGCTGGTTTAGTCTGTCCAAGCTCTGAAATTCTCCGATAGTTACAGGCTGGTTCTGGCTGTTTCAGGTACGAGCAGCTCCACCACCCCCAACACAGCATCACCGCCGGACCACAGAGAAGATAGAGGACGTGGAAATTACTCTGGTGTAACGATGGGACTAGTTAAGTAGTAGTGCTACAATCAAGACCAAACGTGATATTTGGTCAAATCTCAGTTTTTAGGCACCTTTGCATGATGAAGACTTTGACTAGAACAAGAGATAGGGAGGATTTTATGTGGCAGTGACCTGGTGGACTCCTTCCCGCAGTCATGACTATTTTGTGCCTTTTGATTTTGTTGGTTTGATTTATATACATCATTCTTCCTCTCTTAGCACAAAGCAGGACAGGCCAAACAGCGAGCAGAGGATTGCCTTGGAGCAGGTTTCTCTCTTGGCTGAAGATGGTCAGTTCTTGTATGGAGGCTGAGGAGAAGAGCCTCCTTCATGCAACTTAGTCATAACGTCCTTCGACCACGTGCATTAGTACAGTATATTACTGTTGCCATAGGAATGTGTTAAAAGATTGTCAGTTCTTCAAGTAGCATTTACTTGTCTGATTAGGGATTAATCAGATTTGCAGAGTGAAAAGAAAGGGAACCGAAATAAGTATAAATAGAGGCTGGCTCCTCTTCAATCCCCTTGCAGAAAGGAAGAAACAGGCAAAGAATCTTGTAGATGAGGCAAACTGATGCAGATCATCCATTAATGCACACCTCTTCAATGATGAGCAGTTCAACTGTTATGTCCTTTGTATTAATATTTATGCAGTACATTTAGGAATAGAGTATCTAATACGGAGGTGCTGAATTAGTAACAACATCTTGTTCCATAGCATAAACCAACTGGTAGAAAAGTAAGTGAGATTTTTGTCTAGATCTGGAAATTGAGCTTCTTTTTGTTCTTTTCTTAGCAGGTTTTTTGGGGGGGTTGGTTTGGTTTTTTGTTTCCCAAGTCTTTGGGTCACTCTTCTCCCAGTTATTGCCATGTACTTTATTATCCATCATTAGCAGTGTATCTTTGGCATCAGAACATCTTAGGAGTTACATGTAGAGTATCTACATGCATTAGTTAGTTTTGGCATTGGATGGTCCTGTAGCGTATTCCCACATGACACCCATTCATTAGCCAAAGCCAGGGAGCCAGGAGAACCATTGGCTCCTGTGAAGCCTTCAGGCCACCTTGGTGGCCAAGACCACGGTCTCCATTTACTCTTATAGGCAAGAAATAGAGAGGAAAGGAACTTCCCGACTGATTCTCAATTGGGATCTCTGAAAAAAGGAAGCTTTCTGGTATTGAAACGGTCGGAGGAGAGGGAAAAACTGGATGAAAAGGGGTTTTCTTTATGTACTTCCTCAGTGATTTTCGGCAATCATCTCCATCAGCTAAAAGGCATCATCACAAGGTTGGGTTTGTTTCAGCTGTTGTAGGGGTTCTGTTGGATGTGCTCTTCTGTCTTCATTTTCTTTCCTAAGCCACTATGTTCTCTTACCTTTACTTTACTAACAAGGGCTATTTTTTGAGGCTGCATTTACAGAAAACAGAGAAAGAATAAACCATCAGACCAGGTTTTACCATACACTTTGCACATACTTGTCAGTCCCACCCCAGGCTGGCTCCCAGACACCCGTGTTTGCCAATCTCCTTTCCCAGTGGGATCTTGAACCTAGAGTGGAGCTGTTCGAAGAAACCAATTCATGGATCAGTGCTGCAATCAGTGACTGTCCAATGAAGCCTTTCCCATAAGTGTCGTTCTGTTGCACCTCTTGTCCTGTTGATCTGTTCGAGGTCTTTTTTATGTGTTTTATCAAACTTATTCTTAAGTTTAAAGAAGAAAAAGAAGTTTTTAAAGAGAAAAAGGATTTAACTGCAAACAATTTTGAAAGCTTCCCGATGCAGAAGAACAAGTATTGCCATAATAACGTTCACCTTCGCTTTCTTTGGCCAGTTTTTCTTGTGTCCTTCATACCTGGACTTTCAGAAAAGCAGGAAGTGTTATTTAAAGTCTCTTTTAGTTGTATTTTAAGATATTTTCTGTAAGAGCTGCTAATTTTATTTAAAAAAGAAAAACAGACAAAAAAAAAAGAGGAAGAGAAGTTGTACAAATCTGCCTCCTTTTTAACTATGATTTTCTTCATACAGGGCATGTATTCGACGTCTCATCGTGTACAGCGTCAGTACACTGAAAGCATAGGTGCAAGATGCTTTCTTTATATTGGCTGTAAAAAGTTTGTATTTATTATGTATAAAAAGTTGAATAATAAAAAAGTGGAAGTAAATCCTTGATGCAGGAGCCATTGTAGAAGGTTTGGGCGTCGATCCGAAGGGAAAAACAGGAATTTGGGGATAAAAATGGACATTTTCTTGGCTGTTGCTTCTGTGGGTTGTGGTTTTACGTAGAAATGTGAATCTACTGCTCAGGAAAAGCCTTCTGCACAACCTTAAAGTGGTCTTTAAACATCCCTTTAAGGTGGTATTTATGGGAGGAGCTAAAATCGTGTCCCAAATGAAGAGCCTGTAACAAAGCTCCACTTAGCAAAAGAACTGTTTAATTGCCTTGGTGCAATTAGAGTAATTGCACAAAGAAAGAGAGGGATTGATGATAACTCTTCAGTTATTTAATAGGCTTGATTTGCCTAATTGTGTGAGGAGAATCCCGCTGCATCCCAAAGCCCTCCCGCTTTAGGGTCCCTTTTTTGCTCTGGTTTTCCATGTCGTTTCTTCCTGGTGCTCAGAAGCTCCTTCTTGGCTCATTCCAGTTCCTCAAGGTTGGGTGTTTTGGCATTAGGTGCCAAGTGATCCGTGAGCTCCACACACTTATTTCCTCCCCAGTTTTGCTTCCAGCTGTTTGGAGTCAAGACTCTTTTGCCCTGTTTGAACCCACTGCCTGCATGACTGGCCACACTGGGTTGGGCTGGATCTTCAGTCTTTGGTTTCCACTCTCCACACCAAACATTACGTGGACTTTCATCGCTTTTTGTCCCCTGAGCTCCTGCAGCTTCTTCCTCTGAGAAGTCCCATCTTCCCATACGTGTTCACAGTGCTCCTCCAAATGTTACTGTCCTGGCTGGCTGCTCGTCCTTTTCTTTTCATAGAACCCCGGACTGGTTTGGGTTGAAAGGACCTTAAAGCCCCTCCAGTTCCAGGCCAGGGGCAGGGACCCCTTCCACTAGAGCAGGTTGCTCCAGGCCCCTGTGTCCAACCTGGCCTTGAACACTGCCAGGGATGGGGCAGCCACAGCTTCTCTGGGCACCCTGTGCCAGCGCCTCAGCACCCTCCCAGAGAAGAGCTTCTGCCTCAGAGCTCATCTCAGTCTCCCCTCTGGCAGGTTCAAGCCATTCCCCTTGGCCTGTCCCTCCATCCCTTGTCCAAAGCCCCTCTCCAGGTCTCCTGGAGCCCCTTTAGGCCCTGGAGCTGCTCTAAGGTCTCCCCTTCAGGAGCTTTCCCTTCTCCACTGGCTTTGCTTCCCAGATTTTCAAAAGGAATAATGAGCCTGAGAATTCAAAAGGAGTGATGGGGGTAAATGATACAACATCACCTCACTACACCTGAATTATGCCAGGGTTTCTTTCTGATCGTTTCATGGGGTTATTAACAGAAACCCAGGCACGTGGGTGCATTCCCCTTCCCATATAGCACAAGTATCACTCACTGTTAATAGTAATGAAAAAGGAAAACAAAACCCCCACCTTCTTCTCCAAATAAAGGATCTTCTGCTTCTCTGCATATAACATGGAGCACTGGCTACTCTGCAACACCTGCAAATCTCAGCGTGGCAGAGGGTATGTCCCTTCATCAGCCCTTCCTTATGCTGAGCTTCCCAGGAAGCCTGGGAGAGGAGCTGCTGGCCATGGAAAGAGCCCTTTCTCCCCATGTTTCCTCTGCAGATCTGCTGCCCTGCGTAAGGCGGATGGGAGGGATGAGGGGGGAGTAGCTGCTCCCTCTGTCCTACATCAAGAGGTGAGCTTGGGGATACTGAGACCTCAGTTCAAGGCACTGGGGGAGGCTGGAGAAAGGTTGGAAAGAAAACTTCACAGAAATCAGGGATGCAGCACATGAGCCACTAAAAAACGCAGCTTGGAGGATGCTGACGTGCTTACTATACCGAGTAAGTTCCCTACTCCAGGCTTTCCCCAGGGGGGGATTGAGGATTACAGATGTGGTGGGAGGATCCGTGTAGCAAGTGTGCCTCTGCATTGCAGGTCATGTCAGCCGGTAAATCAAAGCTCTGCAGTGGCTGGGGCCGGACTGGGGGAGGTGGGAAAGCTCTGGGGTGACTGGAGCTCAGCTGGAACAGAGCCCTCTGTTCCCAGCAAGAGGGGGGTGCTGCTGGGTTTGCCTCAGGGATTCAGCGCAGCAGCATTTGAGTGTGGAGCTGGTGCAGTCGTATTACAGTGGTGCTTCCCCACACGAGCTGAACGGAGGCTGCAGCAGTTGGAGCCAGCAGGTAGCCAGGCTGCTGTTCAACATGCTGGAATGTGCTCTACATCCCAAGGGAAACCTCAGCCCTTCCCCCCACCTCAGAAATACAACCTGGAATTCCTGTGTTGAGCAGATCATGGTTTAGTTTATATCACATAGTGCAGGATTGGAGCAGCTCTTCCCTGTGAGGGTGCTGCGGCGCTGGATGGGTTTCCCAAAGAAGTTGTGGCTTCCCCATCCCTGGCAGGGTTCAAGGCCAGGTTGGACACAGGGGCTTGGAGCAACCTGCTCTAGTGGAAGGTGTCCCTGGATGAGCTTTAAGGTCCCTTCCAACACAAACTCTGGGATTCCATGAGTCTCTAATTCTCTGTGCCTCTGCATCCTGCTTGCAGAGCAGTTCCAGCGTCACTTGGAGATTTCTCTTTATGGAGATAAATCTGTGTGTTACCACTCTGCAGGAAGCACCTTCTATCCTGAAATGGCTTTTATCCCAGTCCCAGATTTTCCCCTTCTTTTAATGGTTTCGGTTTAGATGCTCCTTTTTGCAGTGCGGATTCAAGAGTAGTTGTTCCTGCTCTGGTGTAATTACCTCTGTGTCCTGTAATTGCTTCTCCCTTTTCCATTGTTTATTGAAAAAGGAATGAATTTCCAGGTCTAGTCACATTGGGAATGCTGAGAGCAGCTCTTGTAAATCCCACAGCACAGCAAGTTGTCTTTTTTACTCAGCTGAGTCCTGCAGAATGGGCCAACTCCAGCTTCCCCTCTTGTGTCCGGGGCAAATAACTGCACGAACTGATTTCTCTTAAGACTGGGGCCTCCTTCCTGCTTAACACAGGGAATGATGAAGCGATGGGATATGGTCTGCGGGCACCGAGTGTGGACAGGAAACAGCAACAACCTGGGATTGACTTGCTGAGTAGAATCATGGAATA
>NW_009930148.1:11750-12116 GCF_000696875.1 Nestor notabilis | reverse complement strand
CCCAGAGGGGGGGGTTCCCCAAAGCCCCTGTGTCCAACCTGGCCTTGAACACTGCCAGGGATGGGGCAGCCACAGCTTCTCTGGGTAACAAGAGTAAACTTGCATAAGGAGACTTGAGAGGCTGATGGTTGAAAAACAAGGATCCAGCATTTAAATTCATGTGTGTCTGTTCTTGATTTCACATCTCTGACACTGCTGCTTTTTTAAGCAGTTCTGCTGTATTACTGTGTGTTCAGGTACAGAAAATGGTTTGAAGGGCCAGGGGAGGGAAGCAGCAGGTTTTTCTGATATGGTCTTAATAGAACAAAGGCAAATGGCTTGAACCTGCCAGAGGGGAGACTGAGATGCGCTCTGAGGCAGGCGCCC
>NW_009930148.1:3313-11692 GCF_000696875.1 Nestor notabilis | reverse complement strand
CGCTGAACCAGCCAGTGCGTTCTGATGCCAGACTCCCCAGAGCTCCTTTTGGCAGAGCTTTGGAAGAAAGGCAGAAGGAAGCAGTGAGAGCTTCGACTTCCAGGATCTTCAGGGAAGGGATCTGAGCTCTCTCGAGGTGCTTGAGGCAGCAGAGCTGAGTCTAAGCCAGATAATAGTCACTTGTTCAGGCATGAAAGTGGCAGGAGTCCTCTGAGGCCACGGTTCAGTGACAGGAAATCCAGCTGTAGGGCACCTTGTGCTAATCCATGAATGCTCTGGCACCATCACACGGAGGCTGGTCCTGATAGACTCCGTCTGCCAGCTCAGATGTGTCCACAGTGCTTCAGTGGGTTGAGTTCTGTACCAGCAGGCCAGGGGTTACCTGTCTGTGTCACCCAAATGTGTCAAGTCAGGTCTTGCACATCCCCTTGCCGGCAGCCTGCTGGTGTGAGCCTGTGCTGTTGTTGTAGCTCGTTCAGCTTTGTCTTGGTTGACTTTGGGCTGGGTCTCAGAATCATGGAGTGGTTTGAGTTGAAGGGACCTTAAAGCTCCTTCAGCTCCAACCCCTGCCCCGGGCAGGGACACCTTCCACTAGAGCAGGTTGCTCCAAGCCCCTGTGTCCAACCTGGCCTTGAACACTGCCAGGGATGGGGCAGCCACAGCTTCTCTGGGCACCCTGTGCCAGCGCCTCAGCACCCTCACAGGGAATATCAAAATATGAAGGGCCAGGAAGAAACTTCACCTCTTCCATCAGTTGGGTGAAGCTTGGGAGGAGACTACCCCAGACCCTCATGAGCATTGCTGGAAGGTTTTGTCTCCTGGGGATCTGAGGCTCTTGAACCCCCGAGTCCCCACACATGCTGCTGTCCCCTTGGAGCCAGGGACAGGGAATACCGTGCCTGCAGGCTGCCCGTGTGGAGCTGGAGGCCCATGAGCAACACATAGAGACAAAGACCTTTTGTGTGTGGAGCCAAGAAGCCCTCTGCCTTGTTGGGCTTCTGAGCACTAATGGGGACCCTCTTTTGGGTCGTGGCGTCCAAGATTCACAGCTTTGCCTCCAGGTTTTCTGAAATAGGTGGGGATTTTTTTGCCAGAGTTTCAATAGAAATTTAACTCCAAATATCAACCGTTAGAAACATGTATTTTTGACATGTTGGGCTTCTAACAAGTCAGGCACCCCCCTGGTGAAAAGCCTGCACAGATCAGAAGCAGGAGCCCACTACAACACCGGAGCTGTGTGGTTGTGAGGCTGAAAGTGCTGGGTTCTCCACTCGCTGACATTTGAGGGGTGGCAGCAGAGGAAAGAGGTGGCTGGACCAAGCAGAGCATCAGTAAATCTGCTCTTGTGATCTTTAACCCAGCTCTCACCTCGGGAATGTCCTGTAGCACTTGGCTTTCCATCGCTGTTGGCTTCTCAAGGTCTCCCTGCACCATAAATCACTGCTGCTTCCCTCAAGTGATGCTCCTGCTACCCAGCTCCTGCAGCAGGGAGCCACGTTGGGTGTGAGAAGGATGAATTCCAGGCAGTTCATGTTCCTGGAGAGCAAACCCACATCACTCCCACCTCTCAGCCGACCACAAGGCGTTGTTGAGGTCAGTGTGGATTCTTACCCAAGGACAGCAGCAGAGCAGGATTGTTCTGGGATAACACAGGGGATAAGTCATGTGCATCCAGCAGGAAAGTGCTGCTGCTGCTTTTGGAATCATCTATCTGAGCTCAGCTGAGGGTGAGGAGACAATTTACTGATTTCAAGTCCTAAACAGACATAGGTGGAGATAATTCTGGGATGTTGGGGTGTTAGTCCAACAGAACAGGCTCAGTAGAGACTTCATTTATTTATCAGCCCCTGCAAGACAACTGTGTTTGCTGGAACTGCTGGTTTTCCAAAGCAAAGTGCCCCCACACTGCAAACACGGGTTTGAGCTCACCCTTTCCTTAAAGATACATTGAAAAGAGGGGAAAAAGGTGTTAAGTTTAATCTCTGCTTTTGCATTCTGGTCCGATGCCTTTTTGCTCTTGATGGGTCTCTTACGAGGCTGGCTAATGTCCTAGAAAATAACCTTGTGCTCAGGCTAGGGGCTCTTCTGTCACTGCTGCTCTCTTGCTGTTCCTCGGAGGTGGAGTCAAAAGCAAGGACCAGGTTATTGCCAGGCTGCTCACAAGCAGCTCCCCCCGTGCTGCCGCAGCATCGCATCCTGCCCACCTCGTCTGGATGAGCCGGGCTTGGAGCTGAGCCTGGCAAAGCACCAGCTACACACATCAGACACGCAGGATGGGAAGGACAGGCTCAGGCCGAGACTCAGCCCGTGCTGGCTCCTCACAGAGCATTTTTGCTCCATCAGGCCTCGGGCTGTCCTCATGCCAGCAGCCTTCAGAAGGAAGCGCAGGATGGAGGTCAGCCAGCGCTGGATCTGAAAGCTTCCCAAAGGAGCCCTGGGGTTGGATTGCAAGTGAGGAGGATGCTGCTTTGAGGCCTTCATGTCCGTTCTCTGCATTGCAAAGCAGTTTGGCTGCCCCTAGCACAAAGAAAGAGGGGACGGAGCTGAAAGCTTCTGAGGGAGCAGGGGCCTGGGCATCGAGACCTGCCCTTCAGTGGCTCCTGCTGCAGCCTTATCAAGTCACATCGCTGGTACGTGCCTCCAGGTCTGTTATGACACTTTGAAGGTGTCATCATCCCTGATGGGTGGCTCCAAAGAGAAGTGCAGTGTCACAGAGCAAACGCTGCTGATTCCTGGCCCTTTCAGGCCTTCTGTGTTCCTGCTTCCCACCTGGAATCTTTCACCATCAGTTTTGCTTTCATTCATTGTATTGCAGTCAGGCTGGGATGAGCTCTGCTCCTCCCTCCTTCTTCCTTAGATCCAACCTGAGCTTCCCCTGTTCCAGTTTGAACCCATCCCCCCTTGTCCTGTCACTCCAGTCCCTGATGAAGGTCCCTCCCCAGCATCCTTGTAGCCCCCTTCAGACACTGAAGCTGCTCTGAGGTCTCCAGCAGCTTCTCTTCTCCAGGCCCAACAGCCCCAATGTTCTCAGCCTGTTGAAACATCATCTCTGCTGGTCTTCACTGACCAGCCACAGGAGCAAACCCAAGCCCATTTCCCTGCTTTCTCCCCATGCGGAGTGCAGTGCTCCCTGCATGCCCCCCACATCCATCTCACAGTCCTGAGCTCTCCACGTCCTCCCGTGTCTGGTAACCACGAGCTGCCGTTTGAGGAGCACATGAAGAGCAGGTAAGAGCCTTATCTCAGTGCTTCTGATGCACCCATAAAATCATCATCTGTTACACAGGGGAAACCAGCCACCTCCTGCCCTCTGCTGCTTTCCTGGGGCTGGAGAGCTGATTAAGAAGCACTTACTTAAGCTGATGGGTTTCAAGTGATGCTACCAAGGGCAAACTGCTCTCTTGGAAGTGCCCATTAAGGTTTCAATTTCCCTGCCTTGCTCAGAGCCGTGGTGCTGGGGTGTGAGCTGCTGGAATGACCTCTGGTAGCAGCCAGTGGCTTCATTAAATAGTGAAGAGCTGAACTGGTGCCAGCTGAAGAGCACACCAAGATCCTTATTCCATTTCCTGTTCTTAAAGGAAGTATCAATTATTTACTCCTGTGCTTCAAGGCCTTTAAGTGAATCCAAGCAGTGAAGCAAAACCATGTTTACCAGGGCAGGTGCCCAAAGGGAAGTGTGACAGTGATGGGCACATTCGTGAGCAGCCATTCAAACACTGCCAGTGATTTATTGGATCTAATGGAGGTGATGGAGCAGGAGGGAAGATCAGGCTCTGCTCTTGTAATGACTTGGCAATTGCTGCAACTGGTGGCTTAAATCCAGAGAACTTCTGGTGCAGAACTTCCAAGTTTGCCCTTTTCTAAGTTGAGGAGGGTTCATTTTCAGGCCTTGCCACTCAAAAGCTTTAACCATGTTCCTAGAATCATAGAATCACCGACTGGTTTGGGTTGGAAAGGACCTGAAGATCATCCAGTTCCAACCCCTGCCATGGGCAGGGACACCTCACACTAGACCATGTCACCCAAGGCTCCCTTCGAGACTCTCACTCACATTTTCAGAGCCCCATTTCACCACTCTCTCACCCTTAGCATGGACCTGAGCTGTTTCTGCTCCAGTTTCAATCCTGCTCTTGGATTCCTTTAGCTACAGGGAAGGAGATGGGATTTGCCACCTCTGCCTGCAAACACAGCGCCCTTTCCCCTCCCATCCCGCAGGATCGTGCCACCTTCCTTTGCTGCTGGAAGGTTTCCTGGACTCAGTCTCCCATGTTCTTGCCAAGCCAAGAAACAGTAAATCCTGTGTGTGAAGTGTTTACAAAGGGCCTTTAAACGTGGCCTTGAGTCCTGCTCCTCCCAAACATGTTTCCACTCCATCTCACCCCACTCTTACGTCTTCCTCAGGCTGCTCCATGCGGGAAGGGGCCCACCAGAACAGGATTTGAGTTCCTCATGAGGCAACCAACTCCAGAGGGGCAGGAGATGTTCCTCAGGAGCTTTTCTAAGCTGCTGGAGAGTCAGGAATAGCTCGAGGAGGGGATTTATACCAGACAAGGCAATTCAACTTGAACAGTAGCAGCTGCTCCAACTGCAGCAATAAACTATAATACTCCAGCTCTTGCAATAAACCTCCCAGCTGAGGCAGGCTTTACAAATGCTTTACAACTAGTGCTTGCAATCCATCATATCTTTACTTGAATTCCCTTCCAGGAGCAGTCTCCATTCATTTAATGCAACGTTTCTCCTCTTGTCCATCTCTGCCCTGGGTTTCATTTCCACAGCTGCTTGCTGGGAAAATTCATTAACTCTGTGCCATGCCCTGGGGAAGGTGCTGGTTGTAGGGATGGTGATTTGGGTGCTTTTCTACACCTGGGAGCTTTGGATTCAGGTTTGGTTCTTGAGAGTGTGGGACAGGCAGCCTGTCCCTCTGAGGATGGTGATGGCCCAGGTTTGGGACCACTCACAAGCCGTGCAGCGACTGCAGCATCCTGCAGATATAAGGCTGGGTGGTGCTGTTGGGTCTTGTGCCATCATCCTGGATGGGCAGAGGTGATGGAAACACATCTGAATGATGTCTCCTATGGAGCCAGGCTGAGAGAGCTGGGCTGGGGCAGCTGGAGAAGAGAAGGCTCCTGAAGGGGACACCTTAGAGCAGCTCCAGGGCCTAAAGGGGCTCCAGGAGACCTGGAGAGGGGCTTTGGACAAGGGATGGAGGGACAGGCCAAGGGGAATGGCTTGAACCTGCCAGAGGGGAGATTGAGATGAGCTCTGAGGCAGAAGCTCTTCCCTGTGAGGGTGCTGAGGCGCTGGCACAGGGTGCCCAGAGGAGCTGTGGCTGCCCCATCCCTGGCAGTGTTCAAGGCCAGGTTGGACACAGGGGCTTGGAGCAACCTGCTCTAGTGGAAGGTGTCCCTGCCCAGGGCAGGGGTTGGAGCTGGAGGAGCTTTAGGGTCCCTTCAACCCAAACCACTCTGTGAATCTATGACTCTGAACAGACCTTCACCCAAGCAGGTATTTTGGATTGATCGTGCTCAAATTACTCTACCTTAGGGGAATGGCTCCTTCACAATGAAATGCTCCCAGAGGGGTGCCCTCTAGTAGGGATGTGAAGAGATCTTCAGCCCTTGGCTTCTTGCATACGTGATCCTGGTCCCCTCCTCTGATCGTGGCAGAGCCATGATGCAGCTCCCAGCCTGCAGCAGGGCCTCAGCTTGGGCTGCAATTCCTGCTCCATGCTCTGTTTCCCATAGCAGACACTATCCCCTGGGACCATCCCATTACAGGAGAGTTCCTGGTTGCTGGGAAATGTGGCTGGGAGCTGACTGGCATTAAGTGCTTTTCTTTTCCTCCTCCTTTATATGATTTGGTTATTCCTATAATAGTGATCAGCAGCTTTCTGACTCCTGGGGGCAGCTCTGTCCTTGCAGAGACCATCTCAGTCCTCCACTGCTCCTCCTTGCCATTCCCATTCCTCAGGCCTGTGGGTGATCCAGTGAGCCCATAGTGGTCCTTGATCCAGCATCACAGGTCCAGAAGTCTCTGCCCTGTCAGCACAGGGTTGTGGTCCATCATCCTGCTTGGGAACAGCCTTGGGAATCCCATCTCTTGGAGACCATCCATCAGCCTCAGCCAGATTTATATCCAGGCAGATCCCTTGAGCAGGCACTCCTTCCTTTAGCACCAGCTCCACCTCCTTGTGCAGGTGCAAGGAGAGAAGCTCATCTGCTGTTAAAGGGGTGATTTTAGGGGCAGGGGGACATCCCTCCAACACCCCAAAAGGCTTTTTGGGGAAGGAGGTGCATCCTCAGAGCCAGAGCTCAGAAGTGAGCGTTTGCTCTCGAGGGGCTCTTTTGGGGTGGATGGAGACAAGGGCTGTGCTGAGGCTGTCAGAATGCCCCATAGCTGGCCCCAAGGGCTGTGCCATGTTTTCACAGGGCGGGGAATCAGAAGACATGGGATGTTTCTGAACTCCCAGGACATTTGATGGGATTTGTCCCATCGTCCTGGGTGGGATCCCACTTTGTATCCCCAAATCCCAGGGGTGCCTGAGCTCCAGGGAGCACAGGGGTGAAGTTTGACCTCACCTCCCTCCCTGCCATGTGGTTCAGTTCACGTCTTGCTCTGTGTGCAGGAGGAAGAGGCCAGATTGGGATGCAGCAGCTCCATGGGGAATGGCTCTGTTGGTGCAGTGGGAAGGGGTAGGTCCTGTGTTCCTGTCTGTACCGATGTGTCCTGGTGTGGTTTGGATGACTCCGAGGCTGTTCCCTGATGCTTCATTCCCTTGCAGGGCCACCACAGTCCTTGGGTAGTGCAGGATCTCCCTTGGGATTATTTTGCCATGTGAAAACAGCAGCAGCAATGACAGTGACATTCCCAGGCAGGACATTTACTCCTAGTGCCACCTTTCACCGTTACCCTCAGAAAACACAAGGTATCCCAAAATCCCGCATTCCTTTTTTTTTTCCCTGGCCCCTTCACTGCAAAGGTCTGCCAGCCCCTCCTGGATGCTCTGAACAGGAGCCAGATTCCCGGGGAGAAAACGCTGGGATACGGGTTTAATTGAGCCTGTGCAATGGCTGTGGGCTGCCATAAACCATGTTCCTGTCTGGGCAATGAAAGGAGCTGGGGGGAGGCAGGACAGCTCCTCATTCCCGAACCTGCTCCAAGCTGCCATTCCCACAGCGAGGAAACCTGCTGCTAACACCATGGCACCCATAAGGGACCCTCGGTGGGGACACAAGGGGGTCCCTGGTGCCACCAAACGCTGTGTCTGGGGGTAACATCCCTCCTGTGCCTTTGCTGCAGCAACCCCAGGGGGGTTTCCATCCACACGGGCCTTGGGAACAAAGGGAATCTCTGTCTGGCCCCACAAACCCAAGTGACAGCCACCATCATGGGATTTATGGATAGTCCTGCAGATCCGAGCCTTACTGAGGCCAGGAGACCATTGGGATCCTTTGATTTTCCAGTTCTGATTTGAGCTCTCTGAGGTGAGGAATATGGGCACATCACAGCTTTTTCGGGATGCTGCAGCCTCCCTTTCAGCAGGGATGGAGCAGGGAGGAATTCCTCCCTTTCTGGCTGCAAACAGCATCTCAGAGCATCACCGTGTATCCCTGGGAGCTGGCTGGAGCCGGGGACGGATGGAGCGGAGGGAGGAATCCCACGTTGCTATTTGTGGAAGGGACTGAAATGTTCCCGGCTCCGAAGGCTGCAGTTTGGAGCCCACTGGCTTAGCTGGGCCATGTGTGAGGGGAGCAGGGACATTCCCGTGCTGCCTAACGCCACCGAGGCCCCTGCTTTGTACCAGGGTGCAGCTTGACCCCGGCTCCGGGTGTCGGTGCTGACCCTGACATGCTGATACAACACATAGTTTCTCCTTAATAGGGCATGGAAAAGGGGATGCACGTCAGGGCCAGGCTTTTTTGCTCATGTTGTGCCTTTCCCTGTCTTTATGTGATCCAGAAATACATTGGTTGAGCCTCTCCTGGGTAAACTTGGCCTAAAAATATAAGATAGTCATGGGCCAGATACTTCCTGCTCTGGAAGTGTCGTGGTCCCAAGCTGGAAACCAGCAGAGTGGGGTTTGTGCAGGTCAGGGGGGTCTTTCCTTCAGAATGCTTTGAGATCCTGGGTAACCTGCTCAGATCCCTGCACAGAGGCATCCCCAGCTCCTGGCCTGATGGGCTGGTGTTACCCTAGGGTGAGGACCACAAACACAGATGTCCCTTCACTGGAGAGACAGGACAACGGGTGATGGGTTCAAATTGAAACAGGAGAAGTTCAGGTTGGAGATAAGGCAGAAGCTCTTCCCTGTGAGGGTGCTGAGGCGCCGGCACAGGGTGCCCAGAGAAGCTGTGGCTGGCCCCTCCCCGGCAGCGT
>NW_009930148.1:0-3282 GCF_000696875.1 Nestor notabilis | reverse complement strand
GGGCTTGGAGCAACCTGCTCTAGTGGAAGGTGTCCCTGCCCAGGGCAGGGGTTGGGTCTGGAGGAACTTTAAGGTCCCTTCAACCTAAACCATTCCATGATTTTATGCCAACTTGACACGGTGCTGGGACTGTGGGTTCCCCGAGTGCCACCCCAAACCTGACCATCATTGTGGTCTTTCGAGCAAGGTGTTCCTGCCTGGCCCCATCCCCATGCCCCTGCCCTCTCCTCGGTGCTCCCAGGCTGCTGTGGAGCTGGGCTGGGGCAGGGAAACGAGCAGGGCTTTAAATAACCTCCTCCAAAATATATGTGTTTGTGTTGGATCGTTCCTGGGAGCTGGTTGACAGCCGGGCTCCAGGAACAGCAGGATGGGCCAGGGAAGGCGGGGAGGAGGGAGCTCCTCATAGCCTGTGCTGCCAGGGAAAGCGCGATACTGCACCATGCTGGAGGAAAAAGGAAAGCTTTCCTTGGGGATGAGATGTCTCCTGCTCGTTTTGTGTCTGAGTGACAGGCTGGGGAAAGGTCACATATGTGCTCATGCATGTCTGCATCCAAATGCACTGTGTGGCTCAGTCCTATGGTCCATTCAGATGGATTAGGGATGTTTGAGGTACATCCCTGGCCTGTTTGCTTTAGTATCGCCTCATAATGTGGCTACTCCATCCCCTTTTCCTGCCTGCTTTAACTCCTGGGCATCCTCCTAGACTTCCACAACTCCATGTAGTGGTCCCGGCTCCTCCGAGGAGCCCTGAGCTCTCAGTGCTCCTCAAATCCATCCATGCTCAGCCTTGCTGCAGCCTGGCCACAGCCGTGGTCCCTGGGGAAGAGATGGGAAGAGATTGATGGAGTCGTGGCTCCTAATTTTGGCCAAGAGGAAGTTTCCATTGAGAACAGCACTGACGGGGTCTACAGACAGTAACTAGCACTTGAGGAGCATGGGGATGAAAGAAGGATGGGGCCACCACTGAGGCTGGTGTGTTTTGGCAGCCTGAGAGGGAAGCAAGAGGGAGGAAAGGACAGCAGGGACAACAGGAGCTGGAGAGGGATATGGGGGTGAGAAACAGCATGTCCTGCTGTGTCCCTTCCCTCTGGAGAGATCATAGGGAGGTTGAAGGGTGGATGGTGTGGGAATGCCAAGCTTGGACTGGCCCAGAGAGAAGGGAAGGAGCTGGCTGAGGGAATGGCACAATGGTTGGACACACCACAAGAAGGTCATTTAGGGGGGACACTAAATGTGTCTGCTCCATGGGCTGCTCCAGACAGGCTCTGTCTCACCGATGCTCCACCATCCCTCGAATCCTGGACAAATGAATCCCTGGGGAAGAGGGAGGAGAGAAACGGAGTTTTTCCCAGCCTGGAAACCGTCTCCGCTGACATCTAGCGGCAAAACAAGGGGACGAGGAGAGCTGGCTCCTGCAGGCGCTGCTGCCTCCCCGCTCCCACGGGCAGCGCCGGGGGGGGGTTGAAGATGTGTTTTCCCAGCGCTGGACTGGTTATAGTGGAATTCCCTGCGTGGTTTTCCTCGCTCCATCTCAATGAGGCAGCGAAGTGGTGCTGGAAAACATGACCGCAATACACCATCGTTGGTGGTGTGACACTGTTAACGGAGCCCTGGTGGGGTTTGGCCAGAGTTAGCAGGAGCCAAACCTCAGCCAGGGTCTGGATGTGGCCATCCCGTTTGGGAGAGAGATCAAAGGGCTGGACCATGGATTCGGAGCTGGTGGTGGAGGTCCCACTGCTCTCTGTCCTTCCCTCAAGGGCTGGGCCCAGGTCCAGGGCAGAAGTGCCTTCTCCAGTGTGCTGTTCCCGGAGCGATGCTGGTGGCAACCCGTCATCTTTATGGTGACCTGGTCTTTGCTCATCAACTCTGCACGACCTGAGCAGTCCAGCCCAAAAGCAGAGGTGGTGGCCAGGCCATGGTGGCAATGCCCCGTGGTGGGACATGGTGGCCATCAGCTGTCTAACTTGAAGCCACCGCTGGCCCTAACCTGCAATCCACTAATGTCAGCTGCCTACAAACACACTCCTTAGGAGAAATCGAGTCCACAGTTTCCTTCTGCAGCCAAAAGCCCAGAGAAAACTGAAAATACGACATGTGTGTTGCAAATACCCATCTCCCACTTGGTCTGCTCTTCAGGGGAGGGCCATGGATAGTCAGACCCAAGCTGTGTGGGTTGGTAGATCCCCACCACATCTTTATCTCCACCAGGCTGAGTCCCAGCCTGCACAGCTTAGGTGCTCCCAGCCCTGTAAGCATCCCTGCTGCCCTGCTCTGAGCCTCTCCCCCATCTCCTCTACCCTTTGGAGACAGAGGCTCGGATGCACCCTCAGATGTACACCATGGGATTACCTACAGAGCCACGAAATGATGGTCTCCCGTTTCTTCTTTCTTTTTGGATGATTCTCATGTTTAACTTCTTCTTTTGTTGCAGCACCCATGCAAGGAGCAGAGCTGTGCAATGCCCCTGCCTTTCCCCATTGTTTCTGTAAAGCCTCTGGCAAAGCTTTCCAAGAGAAGCCTTCCAGAAAGCCAAGCAGCTTATTCCAGCCTTTTTGCCCATATCCCCATCAATTCCACCCATTATTATCCATTCTAATTGAAATGGCACAAACCAAACCCATGTCATGCCCTAAAATCCCTAAACCATTTTTCCTGTCTTTGGCTGCCACAGAAGCTTCAAGTGTGAAACCCCATCCTGTTGGCACTAATTCAACGCAGTGCCCAGACTGCAGAGGTGATGATACCATCACAGGAGGAAAACCAAACCCACGGATCTGCCCTGGAGCCACAAGTGTCCTATTTACTGGCTCATGAGGACCACAGCCCTGCTGCACATACAGTAGGAAAGACCTGTGGTAGCTTTAAGTTTGCAGTTAACTACCCTCCATACTTACAGTTCACTAGAAATAGTTCAGAGCTTTTGTTAACGTGCACACGAAGCAGCAGATGAAGGGATAACAGAACAGCCTCCTCTGGCAGTTCCAGCAGAGCCTCCTGATGTTGCCCTGGAAATAACCAAAGAGCCTGTCTGTGATTTTCACACTTTTTTCCTCGTGGGTGTTTCTCTCAGCTGTGGCTGCCTGAAAAATAAAGGTTAAAATGACACAAGCAGCCTGTTAAGAGCTTGGTTGAGTGAGGCTCCCTCACCTCCACCCGGCCCTGAAGCTGTGGTCCCCTTCTAACTGGGGTGGCTGCAGTGCTGTGAGGGGGACTCTTTACCACCAGGTACAAAATGAGGTGAATTAGGATTATAGAAACATAGAATCCCAGACTGGTTTGGGT
>NW_009930147.1:53788-87523 GCF_000696875.1 Nestor notabilis | reverse complement strand
GCTTTTGCCACTTCCTCCCAGTCAGGCTGTTCTAAAAGAAATTATGCTGAACATTGTGTCACACAGCCTGTGTAGAAGGGACCAGATTCCTACCCACCTTATATTGGTGTGATCCAGGAATAGTGCCAGTGACTTTGTGCTAGATCAGTGTTAAGAGGGAGTTGGGCCTCAAATATCCTGATGTAGTTTCAAACCCTCCAAATTTGCGGTTCAGGGAAGCTGCAGCCGTGGGAGGGGTGATCTCCCTTGCTCTGGAGAGGTCTAGGCATGATCCGTGTTCATAAACACAAGCTATAAGGCCCTTTCCCCCACATCCCTTAACACTATTGATGGCACGGTGTTGTCACCATCTTGGCCTAACTCCTGGCACAGGGCTTAATGGCAACCAGAACCTACTTTCACAGCCAAAGTGTTGTCATTTTAGCTGGTATAACTAGTTGCAGCCTGTCCTTTTCCAGCTGTCCAGCTTCCATCCCAGCTCAAATAGGCCCAGCGTTGGCATGGGGTATTGGCAATGTAGGCATGTGCACGGGGACAGCAGAACAGATGTGGTCTCCTGATGTATTTTGGCTGTGTGGAAGACTGGCTTGCTCAGGTGGGGATGACTACCTTGGATAAGTGCCAGGCCTTCTGGGGAGGGAACAAGGAAGTTGACCCTTGGGGTCTGCTCCCTGACATGAGTGGTCCAGCCCTATCCTTGGGTATGCCACTGTGAAGCCAGGAACTGCCTCTTGGGACTGTGGACTGTGCCTGCAAGATCAGAGTCCCCTCCAGAGAAAATAGAGATGTTTACACAGAGCACAACTATCCTAACGGCCATATGATAATTAAGAGGCCTGAGGCTACAGTATAAACCCTTCCCTATGACCTTCTCATCCTCCAGACTACAGGCCTCCATGGTAGCTCTGACCCCCATGCCATTCACTGCCACATCTGTGGGCTTATCATGCTTCTTAAAGAGCCCATAAACCCATTAGCTCTGGGTAAATGATCCCTGGGCTGTCTTTAGAATAATTAAAACCACAAGGCAAACAGTTACTCTGGACTATCAGCAGCATATCAACAAAACTTGTGTCTTGAAATGTGTGTTCAATTTCTGTTATTAAAAGGCACAGAGCCATATGTGAAACATTATCATGCATCTTTGTGAAATTAGCAGAACTATTTGAACAACCACTTTGTCTCTATCAAAACAGTGCCTTATTATTATTATTTTTTCATACTGTGTAGGAAGGTGAGAGAGCCTTTGGAAAGCATGAGGGCTTATGCAGGCAACTGGACTTCTGTAGCCCCTGTCTATGTTTGCTCTGCAGAGATGGATACTATCTGAGGAGCCCAGGCAATGCTGGTGATAAATGGGCAAAGAGGAGCAAGATGACGAGTCCTGTGTTGCTTTTAATCCTGAAATCCAGGAGGCTGTTGCTTTCATCTGACTCCTCAATTGGTCTGCTTTGAGTGAGGCTTTCCCAGTGCTTACCAAATTAAATTCCAATTAGGATCAATTGAAGTTTTCTTATTGATTCAATGCAAAAAGAGAGAAGACCCATGCTGAGCGTGCTTTGGAATTCCCACCACCTATGGTTAGGAACATATGTTAGAAAAGTGATGTCACTTCTGACTGCCTACAAACTACACCTTAATGGAGAAAAAAAAAAAAGGAAACCAGAAAACTTCTAGTTCTTAGTTTCTTGGACAGGCCCTCTGAAAATGGCACCAAAACCACTTAAGGGCAAGGTTTCTGAAGGATGGGGAAAAGAGAGAGGAACGATTTCTGATTAATAGTGAGCAGTAACTGTGGGCAAGGTCAACATGTGGCATACAGCCAGGCTTGAAGGAAGACATGGTGTGAAGTATTTTGCCACTTAATGGACCCTTTAAAAACTTCCAAAGCAAACAAACCCCCAAATTATTGATCTGTTTGGCAGTGCATTTGGCAATTGACATCAGCATACAGGCGCCTCCTGTAGACCAAGAGCCTTTAGTTCTCGTTTTGTCTGGCACACAAAAGATTTTCTACTCTTAATGGACATAGCCTGGGTCTTTTTGTGTATGTCTGGTTTTGTGCATATTTACTTTCAAGGGTGTTGGAGATGAGTGAGATCATATTTGGAGAAGGTGATCATTAAAGAAAATGCCAGTGCTTCTTGCCAGGCCTGGTTATCAGCCAAATAGATTGCGATAAGGCAAACAAAACCAAAATAAATACGAAATCAGTTGATTTAGTCTGCTTAGACAAATTGAACAACAACATCCCTTGATCGTCAGAGCTGAATCAGCAAATATAAAAAACCCAAAGACAGTCAACCCTACACTTACAACCCACTTGAGGTTTTTGCGCTGACAACCTAGTCGCTAAGTATAAATGGTCCTCCCACTACTGGTTTGTCTGAGTCTCGGGTTATATCCAGGGGTATGACTGCATCACTAGCCTTGCAATCTTAATTTGATTTTATTTCTTTGAGCTGAACCAATACATTGGAACTTTCTTACTGTGCCAAGTATTTCTGCTAGAAAATATTCTGGAGGATTCGTGTAATAACAAACATGTGAAGGATTTCTGATATGAAAAAGTCTTGCTTATATTAATTTTTTTAGCTCCAGACTGAGATTGACTTTGTTCTAAAGCTGCTTAAGTCTAAACCCATATACCTCCAAATGTGCAGTGGCCAGAACTAGAGGCTTTCAGTACATCTGTATTATACACAGTAGGTTTAGCATACATAGTAATATGTGATATGAGCCCTGATTATACAGGCTTAGCTGTCTTTATTAATATAGAACACTGGCTTTTCTCCTTTTCTGGAGACTGAAATTTGACAGGTTTTCCTTTTCTGAGATGATTTTTTGTGGATCCTTTTGGAAGCAGCTCACAAGTGTCTAGGGTTGTATGGACTGAGCTGAAAATGAAGAAAAGAGAGAGAAGCTTCAGAATTAGCTATTCAAGTATATTATTAACAGCTGTTAATATGTAATTTCCACTGGTAAATAAATGTATAGTCACTGGTTTGTACCTTAGGATTTGGTCTCTTTTCCTCTGATGCATTATGTGTGGCAAAATGCAGAGTATTTAGGATTGCTGCTATCTGGAAAGGGAACTGAACAGAAACACTTTCAGAGACACCTTCTGAGTCCATAGCAAATAGTAGCTGGAGTCTACATGAAATATTTGTACAATAAACTGCAAACACCTCTCTAAACACAAGATCACTGTTAGCAAAAGGTAGACATGTCCTGGGGAGGCAGAGAGCAATAAACAGCCTGAAAGTCATTACTTTATGCTAGCTCTGGAGGCTCAGCAACCCTTAGAAGCATTATAAGGCACTCTTGCACATTTCCTTGTGTGAGATCAAGCTAATTTGCAAAATGCAACAAGCTTCTGGTCTCACAGGAAAACTTTTTGTGCCCGGTCCTGGCAATGCTTTCCACATTAGAACCGGGGAAAGGGAAACACCACCCAGGGCTGTTGCAGCTAGCCACCAGCGTGGCACTGCCCACCTTGCCACCTTCCTGGTGATGCAATGGTCAGAAACTTGTTCTGGTTTTCCCTGAGCAGGGCTCAGCTCAAGTAGTGGCCTTGTCCATGTCCTTCTGCTGCTATCTGGTATTTCACGTGCTGCTTACCAGTGAGTGGTGTACTGCAGCCCATGTTCTGCTGGCACAACCATAAGACATCCCTCCCAACATCCATCTTGTAGTGCAGCTGCTAATTAATTGGCAGTGCTGTACAAAAGAGTTGGCTGAACACTGTTTGTATCAAGTGACAAGGCCAAGGCAGGACACTGCATTTCCAGCCTTGGAGAAATATGGGATGAGTAGAGAGATTAAGTGAAAATCCACTAATCTCTTACAGGACAAATCTTTACCTTCCTCATTTTATGTGACTTTACTTGGTACCTAGGCAGTGGAACTGGGAACAGTTGCGGAAGAACAAATGGGTTGGGAGGAATAACATACATGCAAGGTGTGTATTTCAAGCAGCTAATGCTGTGTTTTACATGGGAATGTCAACCATGAAGAGTCCAGAGCTCAGGCTGAAAGAAGTGAGTCTTATGTTTTCCATCTACATCACATAATGTTCCAGTCACCAGCCTCTGTAGCTGTTGCAGCTTCCACTGCCTTTTGGTCTCTTCTTTACAGGTCCTTTCCATGCAGTTGAATAAAAGTTGGCAGCTTCAGGTTGTAAGAGTGCCAAAATGCATGTGCTCTGGGCAATGTGATTACCCATGGTGTGTATTGTCACTCATTTAGGCCACACAAGGTGAGATTTGATGTGGTACCTCAACATGGGCATCTAGGAGGAACAACAACTTCATCAATATATCTATTACAGGACTTAAGTGCCTGAAAAATAAAATACTCTAGTACTCAAGAGTGAAGTGTGGAAACATCTCCAACAGGAGCTAAGTTAACAGTCAGAGCCTGGTAAGATGCAATTGGGCTCTGGTTGCAGTGGAGATACCAGCTTGGAAAACTGCTTAGTGTGCTACTGCAGGAGACCTGTCACTAGCACCTGGCCACTGCTTGTAGTGTATCTGGGGGTAATAAGAGCTTAACAAACCTCATTTCAGTTGTTGCAGGCTCTTTGTTTTTAGCTCTTTATAAAACTGTGAGTAGGCCTCTAATTAAAACTTGCAATTATGCATTTGACAGAGCTCCTGTAGGCCAGCAAACTGTAATGTTAAAGGACAATTAATTATAGAATGTCTCTGCAACTTTGCAGCCCTGTGATCCATACCATATCAATATTGTAGTTGTATGTCTTCTGCAACTGTGTATAATCAGTGTCTTATTAAATCTACATCATCCCTGTTAAATTATGTGCTATGTGTAATAGTTCCTAGAGAGCTGGATCTCAGTGTAAGTAAGTGCTGCATGTATAGGAAAGTAGAGATGACTTCACTGGTAGCACCTGTGAGGAGGAATAATGCTTAAACTTCATCTGAGGACACCAGGGAATCCCTCAGGCAAACAATCATATGAGATACTCTAGCTGGGATAACTCATCTGCATCAGGCCTGTATTCAGGAGGGGTGAGTAGCCGGGGCTGTCATGGATGCAGTGAAAACACCATTTTCACCACAGATCTAAAACATAGCATGATACAAGCTGCTATGAAGAAAATTAACTAGCCAAACCCAGTATAGCTGGTGAAGCCCTAGGAAAGGAGAACATGCAGTTGTCATGAAAAGCTTGGCTTCTCTGTGCTTTTGTTTTGTGCATGCTACAGTCCAGATAACCTGCAGAGAAGCTGGGAGCGTGGCATTTGAACAGATGCACAGAACAGCTCGCTGCAGGTGGATACTCACCCTGGGAGCAGCTGAGCTGTCCTAGTTCTTTGTAGACCAACTAATTAGCCTGGGCAGAGCACCCTGCTGGTGTGGTAGCACTGCTTCAGGTCCCCAGTGGTCTTGGGTATCTGCCTTGAACTGAATTGCACAGTGCAGACATTCTTCATCTTTGCCAAGTGTAACTTGGTGGTGGAGAATGAGGCCTGGAAGTGTTCTGTATTGCTCTGTTTTAGGTAGCTGTTCATCAGTGAATGCTCAATTGTACTTGGCACTTTTAGTATAGCCACCTGGAAGTAAAGCACATAGAAGCTTTCTGTGCTCTTCCTAACACAGGGAAGTTTCAGGTTCTTCTGGCCAAATATCAGTGTGAGGCAGGAGAGCTCTGGTAATGTTGCAGCTGTATTAATTCATATAATTTAGAAAGTATCACAAGTATGTTTGTGATTTAGAAAGAAGATGTGTCTAGAAACTATCTCTTAATTTGCATTTATTATAATATTGTGTAAAAATGCATGCTCTATTACTGCTGAATTGCTTTAATTTATTACATTATATCTTATAACAACTGGTAAAAAATGTATACATGCTAGAGCTGGGCCTGAACTAAACTTCATGGCTGAGAATGCCTAATTTGTGTGGGAATTAAGAGTTTAAGGCAGTAAGTGCTTTGCAAAAAAAGCAAAAGGAAGTCCTTTGAAAGAGTTTGGACCCCAGCGGAGGAGCTGAGAAGATGCACACTCCACACACAACCCCCAAAACACTGAGTGCTGGTCAGCACTGCCAGAAATGCACTAGGAGTTCTGCTTTCTCATTGCTAATCACACCTAGATATATTTGTAATTTTATTTATAGTTCTTTCATATATTTGAAGGTGTTAACAAAAGAACCATATCCTTGCTGAAATCCTAGCCAGAATGTATTTTTCTCCTCCTACACTTGTTTGGGATTTTGGTTTACCTGTTCCTGTAGCACTGGCCTTAAATCTTAAGGACTGAGTGTATCAGCAAGAACTAGTGGTTAGACTGTACTAACGTGTAAACTACTCTTACCCCTGCAGACCCATAAAAAGCTGGGAACCTAAATTCATAGCTGCTCCCAAGTTACTCTAGCACAAATCCTGCACTGAGCCAGGGAGGCAGTCCACTTGCTCAGAGCAGGGTGGACATAATCTATGTGATTTCTGGGTGAGCACAGGGGCTGGTGGACACATCTGCAGTGCAGGTGTGGCAGCATCCAGCTCCTACAGCCTTTCTGGTTTAGGAAGGGGATATGGGAAGTCCGCACAGCCTGACGAGATGGATAGAAGGATAGTAACAAATGATGGTGACTGGTGAAGTCATGCATCTACGATCCTGTATCCAGCCTACTGATCATGGACTAGCTCTGTGTGTGGATAATGGATGTGCTCCTGCACTCCCTCCAGCACAGGTACTGTTGGGTTTCTTTGTAAATCCTCCCACTGGGCACCTGGCTCTCTGCACAGACCTTTGGGTTGCTGTTGAACAAAGATACTTCTGTTACAAACCCAGTCCCTCCCTCCTATATTGAAGGTTCCTGTGTGTCCCCCAGGAACCTGAGCTGTGGTCTCCTTTACAGATCTTTTCCAAAAATTCCTGCTTCAAACTCTGTTTTGGAGTTTGCTGCTGCTCACTTCTCATGTGGAGAAGGGGGAGGTTGTTATTATACTAGTCCACTTTAGCCTGGCACATGTGTTTTATCCTTTAGCAACTCATAGCAGTTTCAGTATGTCAGAGTGCTTCTTGCTCCGGTAACGTCCACCACACACCACCACAAGCTGGCAGGAGACAGGTTCCCCCAAGTGCCAGCTGGCACAGCGATATACATCAGAAAGGCAAGACTTGCAGGTAGTGTTTCTTCACTTCATGGTCTGCAGTGTTTGTGTGGGACCAGCCTGGCTCTCAGTTAGGTTCACAGGCTTGGGGAGAGGCAGGGAAGTGGGCAACTAACATGCTCTTCTGCTTCATGCTCCAGTTGGCCTCAGATCCCCCATTTAGCAGAATAGGTACTTTTAATGTGATTTAAAATCAAGGGTCACACATTACTTGCCAGGTGATTTGCCCAGAATAAGTTGCACTTTGGACTTTCATTCTCAAAGGTGAACACTGGCATATTTATGATCTTCTAAGGGAGAAAAACAGAATTTAATAGAACTTGCTAAATGGAGCAAATGAGGCTGCAATACACCCTCTCTCTGTTATATATTAATCTGGTGTTATTAAGTGTTAACTTAACAATGTATTGTATGGACAGCTAAAAGGGGCCAGGAAAAGTCTGTGTCAAACATGTAAACAGCTAAGGTTTTTTATTGGAATCATTAACTGCAGTGCAGTTAAATCCTTTGTTTTCATGGCTGGTTTAAATTAAATTAGGAAAATTGTAATTTTTTAAAAAATGTGGTGGTTTTAGTATATATCAAAAAGTTCAATAGAATGATTTGACTGTGTCTGTTTAAAAGGTTTCATAATTTTTATTCAAAATTTCATTTACTCAATTTCCTCTGGTAAAAAGCTGGGATTGTCTAAAGGCAGTGGAAGCATATTTAACACATCCTTTTCAGTGACACTTAGAATGCAATCATTTTAAGCACATGCATAAAGGTGAAGATGCGCAGAAATTGAGAACACACTCCTGAGTCCCTGTGGGATTTAAATGGCTAGTGTCCACTGAATTTCAAAATTTGGGTATGGAATGCCACAGGTTTTGCAATGGAGTGGCCAGTTAGTATCTGCAACTAAGCAAACAGCAGATTTAATGATACAAGGATCATTAAACTGTAGAGCATTACACACAGACCTGCGGCTATTGCTCCAGACCAAACCCCAGGCACCGAGTATTTATGGATTCCCTCTCCATGTAGCTCCCCTTTCCAAGAGGAGGTGTTTCCTGCTCTGGTGTAGTCCTGCTGTCCCTGAGCACTTGCCATCTGTGCTTCCTGGTCAGAGCCAAGGCTGGTGCCTTGGGAGCTCTAAAATTTCAGCTTGGGCTTTAGCAGGTCTCAAAAAAACCTCTTTCAAACCCAGATGAGATGTTTAACTTAAACTCCTAAAGTGGTGCTGGGGACTCTGGCCCCCCCAGGCTGGTGTTCCTCAACAAGTCTAGGTTCTGGCCACTCTCAGAGTTACTGTAAATCCTTTCTCCACTTGCATGTCAGCAGATGGCAATAGGTGGACCAAGATATTTCTGGGGGAGTTTGTTGTTTGGTGTGTAGTTTTGGTTGGGTTTTTTTCACCTTAAGGGAACAGGCTGCTGCTTCCTTTTCTGCTGGTTCAGGCCCCTGTTTGTTCCTGGTGAAATGCAATGGCAGTCACAGCTGAAGTAGCCCATTGGGCTGTCAGACAGACTCAGGTGAATGCCAGACTTACCTAGGCCCAGCAGCTTGCAGAAAGCCCCTGAGAAGTGAAGCTAGGTGGTGGTGGTGGGATTAGAATCCCCACTCACAAGCACTGGGATTACCCTTCTGCTTCACGCTAGCTTCAGCAGCAGTAACACAGGTCAGCCCTGTCTGCTGCTGAGCTGCACTAAGAGGCCCTGTCCTCTTTCCTTCTCCCTCCTCTTTCCTCTCATTGAACTCAGCTACTTGTTCCTGTTTTTTCCTCCTTGCTTCATCATTCCCCTCTCCTACGCATGCACCTGGCCATCGCTGCCTTCCCCATGTGCAGATGGGGCTGTTCAATAGCCTATGTTTGTGGAAGGAGCTAATTTAAAAACACACATTTGTCTCTTATATAAATGTGTTGATATTGTTCTTATGTACTTTTACATAAAAGTTGGATCAAGTCATCCTGAGCCACAGGAAGGGTAGTAGTATCTGTTGGGTAGGTTGCTGGGGTTAAGGTAGAAGCTTCTAACCTGAACATTTTGCTTGCTAGGCAGTAAAGTACCTGCACAACCTTGTTAAAATCCTCTACAAATCTTTTTCTGTCTCATTGTTTGTTATTGTTGGGTTGTTTTGGGTGTCTAAAATGTTGGTTGGCCTGGTGAAGCCCTTTCTGAAATTGATTGAACACTGAAAGGATGTTGTACAGCAACCGGGGAGCTCGGAGCATTGTTGCAGCAGTAGTTTTAACAAGGTGATGGTGCAAGAGATGGCTTGTGTGCCTCTTCCAGAAGCATTGGTGTGAGTCACCTGTCAGAGGTCACCTGTCCCCTGTGTGCTCCTACAGCAGCTGCTCCTGCATGTCCTCCTAAAGCAGCTGCCGGGAAAGTAGAAAGGGTGAATGAAATCACCTAAACAATTTAGAGATTAGGAGTGCTGCAAAGCGCTAAGCCTTCTTTGAAAGAGGTACACCCACAGTTTGTATTTACCAGAGTATGAAAACACAGTGTGTCTCAGTAGGAGATGGTAGGACAGACTCCACGGTGCTTTCCTCCTGTTCTGGAGGAGGATGTGGAAGCATTAACAACTTTGAGCTCAGGCAGGCCCCGATTCCCTGCAGCAGGAGCTTGCCCACAAAGCACTGTGCATACCCTCACTGTCAAAAAAGGAGCTTCCCTTGAGAAAAGCTATTATTCATTTTGGTGTCCAGGACCCTTAGTGAGGTTAGTTTGCTCTTGCCTCAGACACGGCAAATAAAACTCTGGTAAGCAAAGGGTAGGCATGTAGAAGGCTCTTGGGAGACTTGCAAAGCCTGAAGGAGTCAAAAGTTGAAATATTTATGATTAGGGAACACTTTTATTGCCTGATGCACCATTGCCCCTTTAATTCTCACTTTGGTTCCTGAAGCTGGCTCTAAAATTGGTGGAAGAAAAATATGTGAAGGCACTGGTAAATGTGATGGTAGTAACGTTCTACTTTTTAATTTTATTTATAAGAGGAGCAGCAAGGTACTACAGAGCTGTATTTTGGTGACTTGAGCAATTCTCAGTGCTAGAATTGGCTTCCACTCTGTTATGCAACAACCTAAATATTTGTCAATGTGTTTCTCTCCTTATAGCGTGTGCCAAAGGCTTTGCTGGTCTGCAGAGAGGGGGAACAATTGAAAAAAGTACTTCACCTTTTATTACTTTACACACAACAGAGGCAATTTCCTGCCCTCTTCAGCTCTCTCCAAGGCATATATAGAAATATTTTGTGGAGCCAAACCAAATGCACTCCCTTGGAGTCTACATGCTCCCTACTCCTCAGTGAGTACTTCTTTTTTGTTGTAGGTCTTGGTGGAAGTTCTTGCCTAGAGGGTAATGTCTTACCTTTTTGATGGGCATGGGGACCAATACAAGAATCTTTTCTGATTTAAATTATGAGACTTTGGGGTTTTAGTTTTGTTTTGTTTTTTCCCTATAGACATACAGAGCAAAGTGAGAATTGGTAGGCAAATGCTCAACTGATATGAATCAAAGCAATGCATCATAGCAGATCCTGGCTGCTGTGCTCTCCCTGACACTTCTTGCCTGGCAGTTGAAGTTTCTTCTTTATTGTGTGACTTGCAAACTCTGCCAGTACATCAGACAGATGTGAGGGGGTGATGCTGTGCCCTTTGACTACAGCAGGTGTGAGGTTCCTGCAGGAGGGGTGCTCAGCAGGCCAGCTAGGTGCTGTAGCCCTGTGCTGCACCTCTCCTCTCTGCTTGTGGCCTTAAACGCGGGCTGAGTCCAGCTGGCTGACTTAAGGATTGGGCAGCTGCTTCCATCCAGCAAAGGGCTGGCAGGATGGGGTGCCTGTTTCATGGTGTTTGCAATCCTTCTGCACCACGTAAAGCCAGATTCTCCTCTTGTGCACTCACAATGATCATAGAGTTAATCCCAACCTCCAGTTATGCTGGGAAACTCTGACCTCTACAAGTAATTTTCAATTGTAATCCTAAAAGAAGAATGGCTGGCTAGTTTGGTTTTTCTGCCCGTGCTTAAGTGCATTTTGCTTTCATTATGGGGTGTCAAGTTGTTAATATTTATGGAGTATACAAAAGAATGAGAATTCTGTTTCGTGTTCAATCTGACATCTTTTGGCACCACAACCCTCTAGTCATGGTAGTAGTTCTGTTTCAATTCGGCAGTGCTCTTTCGAGATGAAGTCCTTTAAAGTGTGGTTTGGCTCTGAGGAGGGAATCTATGCAAATAGTATTCAGGGAGGTTGTCTTTATTGTCTCAAATATTAATAATTTCCAGATCAAATGCAGTTTGCCTTGAGTTTGTTTTCTTGTTCTTTCTTCCTGTTCTGTCAACTTGGTTAAATGTAGCATGATGCTTTTAGAACAGAATCATCGAAAAGTATGCTTTTAAAGCCAACCTGCTTATTTCCTTGGCAAATGCCACCCTGCATGGTGAGGTTCTGCAGACCTCCTCCAGCTCAGGTACCACTTCTACTCTGCAGCCATGAAGGCCTGGGAGTGCGGCCTCCATGGGCCTGCACAGCCATAGCTTGGCCTGGGTTGGTGTGGGTACAAAGCACAGGCAGTTACAGGTGTGGGATCAGAGGTCAGTGAGTCACCAGTTGCCTCTAGCCAGTTCTTGTTGCTGCAAGGGTAAAAGGAACTTCAAAAGTGCGAGTGTTAAAACAGTCCTATGCAGAAGGAGCAAAAAGCAGCTCCTAGGAGCTGTACCAGAGGCATGTGCTTCTTCAAGCGGGTGTACTCAGGCTTTGGGGCCACATTTGCAGGGATGCAGGGTGCTGTGCTTCCATGAGCCTATGGTGGGACAGTGTTCTGCCTTGCTCTTGTGTCTGGCTGCATACCGGCACTTGTCCAGATCTGCTCAGCCCAACCCAAGCTTACAAGGTTCTTGTGAGCAGGGGGATGATGTCACTGCTGGCGGCATGCCGAAACGCCAGCCCTGGAGGCCTCCTCTGCAGTGAGCAGCACAGACATGCATGCTAACCTGGGTGAAGTGGTACTGCCTTGGAGGCTCTTGGGTCAATGAAGCTGCTTCTTGTGGAAGCAAAGAAGACAAAAGCCACCTTAATACTGCCTTAACTGTGTGAGTTTTATGGCTTGGCAGCAAGAATAATCAAAAAAGGTCAACAAAATTCTCCAGAAAGCTGGGGGGAAGGAGGGATTATTACCAAAAAAGGTATTTAATTCTCTTGTTAAAACAACCTGTAGATCTTCAGAAAGTTAAGGAACATCAAATAATGCAAACTGCGTGCCTGCAAGCACAGGTATAATGCCTGTGTTGAGAAAGCACACATTTACATATCAGCTGCTGGCTCATGAGCATGCATCATTTTTAATGTATGCTTTGCATGCAGTGCTGAATCTATGGAAAATAGCAAGGATGCACCATGAAGGAATGTTGCCTCTTAAAGTATTTTATAAATCTAAAGTAACTGTTGAAATTACAATTGTCTGGAAAACCTTCTTCCAATACATGCACTGTACTCCCTGCCAAGATTTCATTCATGATTTGATATACTAGCTAAGGCATACATTGCACATCCACAAGTCACTAACACTTATTTGAACCAAATCTTTCCTGGAATAAAGCCCTTTAGGATAAACTCCCTAAGAGTACATGCTAGATAGTTTCAACTTCTTACTAATTAATTTTTATTCATTCATACTGCAGTGTATTCTAATATTGTTCAAATACTGTCATCTTAATAGGTTTCTTAGGCTTTATGTGTAAGGAAAGAAACACATGTATTATTAATAGGACATAACCGCAAATACAAAAGAAATAGCAACCTTTGTGCCAGAGGCTTGGGTCATCAGTCACTTAGATAACCACTTGTTATTGCCAGTGACCCTGTAAGTGCAGATGTTAACATTAAATGTCCTCTATGGAGTATGTTCTGACACACTCCATGGTAGCATTTAATGCACTCTACACCAGCTGAGTGGGATGTAACACAAAAGTTAATTTGAAAACTTTCACATTTTCTGGCATATTTCAAAGTCCATCCTGACACTTTAGCTGGGGTTGTGGTGCCAATGGACTGTGCCCTTTGATCCAGAGGAAACCAAGCTTAGCTTCTGCCATGTTCTCCTGCTGCTGCAATCTGTGTGAGCTGTCAATGGCTGTGCCTAACATCCATGAAAATCTTGGATCTTGGTTTAGCTCAGTAGAAGATCCTGGTGTAAAACTTGGGCTGAAGCGTTACAGGAGGATTTCACAGCTTTTTGTCTCTCTGTGTTCTAGTGGCCAAAGGAAAGAGCAGTCTGGAAGGGCCTGTTCCCTAAACATGCAGACAGAACGCCCATCTTAAACCCCCACCAAAGAGTATAAAGAATTTATTTATTTAGTCTTTCTTCTGCTTTCTGACATTTTGTATTAAAACTGCCTGTAAGTGTGGTAAGTGCTTGGTTTGCTGCCTGGGAATGGTTATAGTTTGAGGGGAGCCTAGATGACACTTCATGAGCTATTAAGTAACTCATTAACTAGGAGGCTACCTACTTCACACAGAGACCCAATTAGGCTGGGGTGTCTTCTGATACAGTGTACCAGAGTTTAAATTTGCAGCAAATAAATGTTCACCTAATGGTACAAGTTCTCCTCTCTCCTCCAACAGGCAGTGTGGCTTTTTAAATGGCAGAGACACAATTTGCCTTTACTGCTGGACCTTTCCCAGAAAGAACACCTATTTCTTGTATCACTGGTATTAATGCTAGATAAAGCTTTCTATGGAAAATATGTTAGAAAATGGGATTGTTCTGTTACTACAACACTTACACATTCAGACCTACCGGTTAAGTTAATTTCATCAGTCACTCGTGGCTCATTCCTTTACCCTGGAGTCCTGGGTCAGCTGTAGAACATGTCACTGCTGTACTCCTACACCCCCCATTTCCTGCTATCTCAGCAATTTTCAGTTGCAAGTATAGTTTAGGGAAGAACTACTACAGATAGGCTATATTTACAGAGAAACTGAGGCACAGGTATGCCTCAGGATGTTTCTAAGATGCAACTTACACAGCCTCATTAGCTACAGAAGCTCATTAGCTTCTTGGCACACTTAATACAGTGGTAGCACATAGAAGCACAGACAGCAGCAGGGTAATCTAAATAGAGCCATTGTCTCTTCTTTATTATGGAAGGCTGTGCCCACTGGATTGGAGCTGCCAGTGGTAAGCAAAGCCCCTTCATTGCATACTCTGCTATCTTCAGTCCAGAGGCCTGGCAGAAGTATTGGTAGCATCTCCTTTAAGTCTTACCTTTTTCCTTTGCCAGATTAAGGACCCCTTACTGCTTTTCTGCTCAAGCCATCCAGCCCCAATGACACAGGAATAACCATAAAGTCAAAGCCAGAGGACCAGAAACAACAGAAGTGTGGAGTGAATAACCATATCGGGCCAGGGTGTGCTGCCAGAACAGGGGTGCAAAAGCCTTTGCTGCATATTATGCAAACAGTGGCATGCACTTTCCTTAGAGAAAAGGCAAGCATTGTTTTATGGTGCAAGTGAGAACAAGAAAGCCCAGGCACAGTGCAACTCCATGCACCAAGTGAGTACGGGGTGAAGCCATGTCTGCATCTGAGCTATACCCTAATGTGCTCCTGCTGCTGTCTGTGTTAACTCACTGCCTCAAATCCTTGCCATTGCCCTTAATGGCTGCAGTCACAACTACCAGTGGGTGCTTGCAGTGGGAGGTGGGTGGCTGTATGCTAGCAGGGAGAGTGGGCTGGCCACAGCTAGGTAGGAAGTGCAGGCTGTATTCAACAGAGCTGTCAGGCAAAGATGCAGTAGCTTGAGCTGTGGCACGGAGGCATTTAGCCCCTGAGGAGTACAGTAATTTGGGGACAAAACAGGCTAGATCCATTCCTTGGCTCAGCATCCTTGTTTGAGAGGGAGCCATTTCTTTTAGGAGCTGTTCCACCTCTGCTACTCATAGTACTAGTTCTTTGATGTGTTTGAGGTGATGCTAGAAGGTAAACCATGGGCTATGTGACTCCATCACATTAAATATGCAGTAGTGTCTATTTTGTCAACTGCATGAAGAGGGGAATGGGCATAGGAGAGGGCACAAACATAGTGTGTTCTCAGCAGCAAAAGACTGGGAAAACTTTTAGTGAAAATCTTGATTACGATGGTGACTCTGAGTTAAGTAAGTTCTCCCATCATTGCTAATGGAGAAAATGGCCCATATGTGTTTTTTGAGATGGGAATTAGTTCAAAAACCAGTTCTTTTGAGGCTTTCAATTTATTATTTCTAACTCTCAAAGAAAACACAAAAATGGGGATAATAACATTAAGTGTTAGGCCTCACATCCTTGTAGATTGTCATGATCAGTAGAAAGTGCAGATAGGAAGGAAAATAATGTACAATATCATTTCATGGTCAGTGTAGGCCGTTGCAGACAAATTCTCTTGATAGACTGGCATCCTACTTGCACTCGCAAGCAGTAGGGATGCCTTTATCAGCATCTCTACTGCTTGTAGGTGGCTTCTTGTTTTCAAAAGTGTCTAAGGTAGCGCAGAGGTGTTTGTGCAGTAAAACAAGTAAACCCAAAGGCATGATTTTCATTCCTTTCCTGGGCAAAATGTCACTACAGGCAAATAAAGTAGGTTTTGGAAAAATCTGGAAGGGAGTTGTCAGCCTTCAGTGTGGCCAAAGCACACCTGGAATTCCCCAAACTATTGTCTACATGTGCTTTGGTTGGAAATCTCCTCTAGGGTACTAGATTTGTGGGGTCTCAGCATAGTCACAGTCCTTTGGTGAAGCAAGAGAAAAGAAGGTGCTCAAATTACCCTGCAAATACCAAGAAATTAACTACATCTTTTATTCAGCCTTCTTGGAGTCTTGGATTTCCTAATCCGGTTGAAATTTTTTATGATGGGTGCTGCATGCAATGTACAAAAAATATGGTTATAAGGCAAAGCTGTTTATTTTACATCATAATGTTCAAAACCATTCTCAGTTGATACTATCAATATTTTCAAGCCTGGCTATTGTTAAACTAAAATTCAGGCACATCAAAATGGAATCTTAAGAATTATAGACTTGAGAGTAGAAGCCCCTCAAAATGCCTCCTGGTCTCTGTTTTTCATGTGCACTGGACTTTTGTTTTAAGCACTCCCCCCGCCCCATCAGTAACTGGAACAGCTTACCAGTATGTGGTTTAAACAAATGCAAGTTAAAATTGAGTGATGGTGGAAAATGCACTTGGCATGTAAAAAAATTAATTGCTTGAAGTCAACTAGAAGGCAAGGAAGAGAAGGAAAGTGTAATGGACTCTTAGGAAAGACCGTGGCTGGCTTCAGTGACTGCTCTTCAAGCATTTGCTCTAAGCATACTTTTAGTGCCTCTGATCAAACACCTTTATGTGTGTGTCCACCATTAGGGCTGGAAACAGATGCAGAATCCCAGAAGTATTTTGCTGGACTAAATTATGGCAGTGGTTATCTTTATATAGGTATTTGTGTGTATATATATATATATATATACACTTTATATATGTAGAAAGATACACTTAAATGAATGTTATGCTTAAGAAAGATGGCATACGGTTATGTCAGAACAGTCTTTTAGGCAGACTTCTCTAATGACATGTTTGTATAGCTGTGGGGCACAGCAAGAAGCTCCTTACCTCAAGAGCTCAAGCTTGCAAGTAGGCACTTCAGCTGCAGAGCAAGCACAAGAAATGAATAGTAAATTAAACATGTCATATAGGGTAGATCTAACACACTTCAGACGTGGCATCTTTCTAGGTGCCACCACACTCCCAGCCTGTGCTGCTTAGGCTATGACTTAACATGGTGCTTTGAGTGGTGTATCTCCCAATGCACTTGGCTAAACAGGGTTTGGTTTTAACAACATACATAAATGTATGTGACGCACGCAGGATGGAGATCAGGGACAGACTGTAGAACTGAGACAAAATAGGAAAAACTGCTGTAGTGAAACACAAGTCTCCAATTGCCTACACATGATGAGAAGCCATTTGGCAGACTGAGAGGTGTACTAGCAGCAGCCTATTGCTGTTTCTGACTCTTCACTTCTGGTCTGCTGAACATGTCTGCTTTGTGCTGAAGCAACCAGCTTTGCCCTGTGATAGCATGTTTGGTGTACTATCTTCCAGTCACTTTCAAAGGAACAAGAGGCTGGAGGTCTATCAGCAAGTCCATTGAACTACTCTGACCTTTGACTGTTGGTGGTGAGGAGCCAAATTTCCTGGCAGGCAGGAAGTATAAGTGTTTAAAAATTAAAGTTCATTCGTAACAGAAGTGAAAAATGAAAATCTCAGCATCTTATGTGAAGCAAATTCAGGGAAATGTTGATTATTTTTTTTCCCTATAAATTGTTCTATTAGATTTAATATTAAATGTAATAGTCATATTAAATAGGAAATGCATGGCTAGGAAGGGTCAATGTAAATATTTCCTGTAGCATTAACTGTATGATATGATTGCAATGGAATGTTTGGACTATTTTCCCCATTACAGTTTTATCATAATTGACATGTTTCCCTAAACATTTTGGTTTGAACAAAATGGTATTGATCTTTTTAAGGAAAAACTGTTTTAGTCAGTGTTTTTCCAGGCAACTGTGACATGCACGGTGGAAGTCAGGCTGACCTTGTCCCTTCCAACACCCTGCAAAGAGCTCTTCTGATGGATTGTTTTTCCAGAGTAGAATCTTTAATAACACTGGGTTATCAGCACTGGGTTGATAACTCCATGGGTGGTTGGGATGAATGAGGTGATGCCATGGAAGGAATCTGGAACTGCTTAGGAAGAGAAAGGAAAGCAAAATGCTTTCACTAAGGACAGAAGAACAACAGAAAGGGGAGATGCTACAGCCGGCTCCTCACAGACCCTCATGTTGTTTTTTTGTTGGGTGTGTTTTAACAAAATCAGTGGGAATGTAGCCCTGAAGACCTTTAGGGATCCATCCTTCAGTGTGTTGCAGTCTTGCAGGGCTGTGGCAGGGCTAGCCCAGGCAGGCTGGAATGGGGTTTTAAACCCTGCTGGAAAACCTGGACACTGTTTCAAAAGTGCCAGCTTGTCTCTAGCTCAGGCTGCTGGGTCCAAGTTGCTCAGATGGGGTGGGTTTGTCCTTCCTCAGCAATCAGTGTAGCAGCTTGCAGCCAGGGCTCTGTGCTGGGGCTAGATGGGCTCTCACAGGTTACGCCAGAGTCTTCTTCCACCTGTGCACCTCAGGGTTGCTCTACCTGCATCTCTCTGGCTGTTGACACTCTCCCATAGATACAGGTTTACTTTCTTGCTGTCTTTGAGTCCTGCCCACCTCCCAGGCAGCCTCTGGGCTGGCTTACATCTGTACTTATCCTGTAGAGGATAAGCTCTCTGTGCTGAAGCAGCCACTGTAGAATGAGGTACAGGCAAAGCTGATTTGTACGTTTATGGTGGGTGTAATAATTTTCCACTTGCAAAGAGGCAAAGCCTTTCCTACTACTTTTTCTGTATGTGTGTGGTGGAATAAACATCTGTTGGGCAGTTCTAATTTGCAAGTGGGGGCAATTACCCATGGCACAGGTGTGTTATCCTCTGAAAGATTTTATGTCTTTCAAATGTGGACATGTCTGCAAATAGTTTGAGGCACTGCTATTTTATAGCCTTACACCCTATGGAGGATAATTACTGAGCTTTTTTCTTCACCTTACTGTATCTTTGTTTTATTCACCAGACGAAAACTCCCACTTATGTCCCTCCCATTTGCCACATAAAAACTCTTTGAAGTGGGAATACAAGTCACAATAAGTTTATTGTTGAAGTAAATTAGCACTGAAGGAGAACACAGTGTATGTTTATAAGCCAATACGTGTTGGAGAATGAGCCATTAAATACCAGTAGTTTGGCTCCTGTCTTTGTGGTTCACAGCTTGCTTGCGTGAGGGTTTGATAAGAATCAGTGGGAGAATGCACTGACCATCTCCTGCAAACAAAACACTTTTTTTTGACCTTTCTGTCTGCAAAATACAGAACCTTTAGGGGTCTGTTTTATTTCATTGTAGGCCGCATCTGCAGATGATTGGAAACATACCTACAAGTCCCAGGATGCTCAGATCCAAAGCCTTGGAAGCTCAGTTCTGCATCAAACCCTTTGAAGTTCATTCCCATCTCTGCAAATGACTGATGGAAACGACTGAGCATCTGAAACTTGTTAACAACCTAATCCAAGGACTCCCATTTAGCTTAGTGGCTTTTGGATTTAGGCCCTTGCAGTGGGCTGTCCTGAAATAAGGGACATTCATTTTCCATCTCAGTTTTACTCCGTTACTGATTATTAGGAACTGGAAATGGTCAGAAAAAATCTAATGAAATTTTAATTTTGTACATTCATTTAAATGTACATGAAGTGATGCCTAAACCAAGGCAAAAATAACAAGACATTTAGGGGCTTCAAACTTCCAGAGGAAATTGAGATCCTTGAAATTCAAGCTGACTCCAGGGCTAGTTTGCTATCTGGCCATTTTCTGGGTCCTGAGACTCATCCCATTGTTGAATATAGTAGTAAGCTTGCCTGTAAGAGGGACAAAGGGAACATGGAATGCAATTGCTAGCTCCATGCTTTCTGGCTCAGGCTCCCTTGATTTGGGGTGGCTTTAGATTGTGCTGTTGGTGCAGAGCACACAGCAGAGCTGGATATTGGAAACATCTCCTTACCACAGGCATTCCTAGATCACCCAACTTCCCCACCATCTCTGATGGGGACTTGAACAAATTCTTGCTGCCTGCTGTACCTGACTCAGGAGTGAGCAGTGCCTGGGGGTAGCTGACCTGGCTTAGTGTTCTGGCATGCAAAAAGCAACGCCAGGATCTGGTGAGCACAGAGGCATCTTAAAATGGCCTTGCGAGCATCTGCAGTGAGTGCTTAGGGAAAAACTGTCAACTGTACCACTTCTTTCCATGGGTTGTTTAAAGCTGACAAATAAAAATTGCCGAGTTTGTCTTTTCTACTGGGTTAGTCTTTCTGAACTCTCTATCTGTGCAGTCTCTCTTGGTATGGCTATTACACACAGGATGAAAGAAATCTGGCTTTGCTCAGCAGACCTCTGGTTGGTGTGAAAGAACAGCTTTCTAATTTTTAACAGTTTTCCCTGAGGTGGTACATTGGAGATGATGTGAACATGGAGTCCTCTTAAAATAATACTGTAAATTTGCTTGTCAAAATAGAAGAATACATGGATCCGACTGAAGAGAAAAAATAAAATCCATCACACTATTTATGTCTGAAGAAAACAAACCTTCTGAAGTGAAATATTGAGTTACTGAGGTCAGTGATGAAGCTAACACCTAGAGATAATATATGTGATTCTTCCCTTGGGCTAGGAAAGCATCAGCCTACTTGGTGTGTTGGTTCCCTTCAGGATCCCATGCCCTGGCACTGGGGACACTGCAGAGCCCCCAAGCCCAGGGTCTGGGAATCAGGACTGGATGGTGTGAGCTGATTTTCCTTGGGCTGTGACAGTTCCTCAGGGCTGCAGTAGCCCATGGCAACTGGCAGGCACTGCTGCAGCCCTCAGGTTGCTCTAGTTAGCACAGGGAGACCTATGAGTGAAATATTTCATGCTCTAGGAACTGAAGTGCTAAATGCAATCCACTTGGGAACACAAGGCCAAGTAAAGCATTAACACTGGAGTTAAGACAAACCAATTCCGGAATAACTAATACTGTTGACTTTGCTTGCACAAAATGTCACTTTCTTTGAGCTTTTTTTTTTTCTCCCCCAAAGCAGGTTTAAGGGCAAACACAAATATTAGTCATCTTTCTCCTATTAATTATTGTTAAAGGTTTAAGGGATCATGGACTTTGAAGTTAATGCCCCATTCAATGTGGGAAAAGGCAAAACTGTGCATCCCCAGTGGTGGTGTTCTTTCTGGCTGGCTGGTTGATCACAGACCAACTGTCCTGCCTTGCAACATCAGCAGCATGTTACTTTACTTGGGGGCAGTAACAGTGAGATGAGACAGATTTCGTGAGATGAGACAGATTTCAGGTGAAAAGAGTGAGTGAGCACGCCTGCATGTGTGCATCACATGTACATATGTGTGCTCCTGAGCATGAAGACATGAATGAATACAACAGCAGACCTGCTTCTAAATCCTGGTGTGGCAGGCCTGATCTTTTGCCCCTGTGCAAGAGCTTATCTTTGCTTATCCTGTTCATTGATCTCTTTCATGTCTTATATAGAATTTCTGAAATCCTGGATTAACTTTGGAATAAAAGCATTGATTTTTCCAAACATGGGTGGCTTCTATGGCCTGCTCTACTCTAAAAGAGACTCTCTCCAAATGGGATTGCAGGGCTCCTGGATTCACATTTCTCAGTTCCAGGTCAGATTTCTTTGCTTTACAGAAGTAAGAATGTGTTTGGTAGTCCTCTGCACTCTTCCTTGGATCAAGATGGGCAGAGTTCTTCCTTTCTTAGGAATTTCTTCTGTTGGTTGTGTGACTGCCTTTCATCAGCCCTACACAGACATTGCAAAGGATGAAGTTTGGACTTGCATTTAGAGTTATTACAAGGGATGGATCTAGGGAAAAAGAACCCAGCCCAGCTCATGAGATTTTAGGAAGATGTGAAGAATGGAATAGTTTTACAAAAGCTGAGTATGTTTGTTACACTGCATTGAATGCAGTATTGAACATAAAGCTACTGAAAGACAAACAACTTGCCTAAAAAACTGGATTAATCCATTTCATTTTTGCATTTCAAATGCCATTTTGAAGCAATCAAAGCCAGTGATTAATTTGGATCAAACTGGATGAATAGTTTTGGCTGTAAGAGTTGAAATATTTTGCATTATATCCATATAGCTATACCTGTACCAAGAAACGCCTGCTTCATGAGAAAAGCTTAAACCATGACACCAATAAACCTTTTTTCATGAACCTTCTGAAGAGCCCTCCTGCTTATTGCTAAGTTTAATTTATAATACTTCTTCTTGGCCACTGAACCCCAAACTCCATTGTTTACAGAGCTCTTTTTGTAGATTACTGCCTAGAGGTGGGATTTGCACCCACATTGCCTGCCTACCCAAGGTACCACTTTCCAGGACACTCTAGAATGTTTGGTGTTCCACCTGCCTAGACTTGCTTCAATATTACAAGAAGGAAACGGAGGGGACTGACTCTGTAGCCTGCTCCTACTTCCCTGATGCAAGTCTTTCCCTTTATTGAAAACAATCTTAAAACCTGGAATCCTGTTCTGTGCAGTAGCATTTGTAAGAATGAAACAACACTTCGCCTTTCTAAACTCATCTGCCTCTTCTGTGACAGTGGCAAGCTTGGAAATGACTGCTGATTACGACAGGTGAAAGTCATGAATACAGAGGGACTGGGAGGAAAATTGCATTGCAATCTGCCATCCACCCTGGAAAACAGAAGGGAGATGGTGCTGTGCCAGCACTTCCTCTGTACACTCTGTTTAAGGGCAAAGGGGGAGCTGGACTCTCCCTGGGATCAACGCTGAGTTTTAGCACGTTTCAGAAATCAGCTCTTTAAGCAAAGGAGAGAACATCCTGGAGGCAGCACCAGCTCCGCAGCAGGGGTGGGGGCAGCAGGAGACCATCACCTGGCAATCAGCAGGTTGAGGCAACACTGGAGAGAACCACTTGGCAATGGGCAGGTGGACCAGACAGCAGGAGTGCGGCACCATTTGCTCCATGACTTGGCATTAATGAGACACCTATTGGAATTCTGCACACTCTTTAAAGACCTTCTGTGCGGAAAATCGTTACGTTTACCATAATCCTTTGCAAGTGAAAAACCAAACTGGAATCTTACCCACTGCACTTATCTGTGTGCTTCCTGGGAGGCTTTTGGAGCTGTGCAAGTCACATTGCTTTCTGGATGGAGGTGCTGAGAGGTAGACAGCTACTGCAAGCAATGCACAAACTGGAGAGTCTTGTGCACGAAGGGGCTAGTGTTCAGCATGAAGGACTGTTATTTGACTTGACAGTTAGGGTTGGGTTTTTCCAAGTGGTTTTCCTCTGTGTGTGCATGCATTTAAAAGCACACTTGCTGCATGTGTAGAGGAGAGCTAATGTGCCATGGATGGAATCACACCTCTTAGAAATATGGCCCCCAAGACTAGGGCTGTATTTTTAAGGAGTTCAAATGTCCAGCATGTTGAGCTTTTCCTAAAAGATTGGCTGTAGGATTAACAGTGAAGGAGTGGACTGTGAGTCATGCAGGCTGAGTTTAAAAGTGTTTTTTCTTAGACCATTTTAAAAGCTCTTGGCTTCCTCAGAGGCATGCAACACATGGAAGGAGGCTCTGTGCTAACGCTAAAAGCAGCCCACAGAGCTCTCTGGCTTATGAAGCTGGACAGTGGGGAAGGGAAGGTGCCTTTTTCATTTCATGATGCTGGTGATCACTTATGGGGCCTCATTGTTTCCTTCCCAAGGAGACCTCCGCTTCCCGTGTGTTTTGAAGCAAACCATTATTCTACCCCAGTCTTTTGCCTGCACTATCATTGCATGGACACAGAACTGATCTCCCGTTGGTTCAAATTTGAAACTCTGGCTCAGCAGCTGGAGAATTCAACTGAGGCAGAACTAGGAGCTCCCTGCTGACTTACGTGGGCTTTGCTGGTTCACAGCATTGCGGGAAGCAGCCCTGCAGCTTCAGCACCCGTCTCTTTGACCTACCTGGAGAGGAGGATGTGGAACAGGAAGGAAAAACAAGAAAGCAGAATGAGTGAATGACTGCTGGGGCGCTGGGGATGCCCCACCACTAACTGTAGCTGGGAACAAGCACAGCATCCTCTGTAGTGCCAGAGCCAGGAGGCAGCAAGAGAAATGTATAATCTTGTGCCTGGTGTGGTAGGGGGAGGGGGAAATGTCTTTTAAAGTGTAATAACACCTAGGTTTTATAATCCTGCCCAGCTAAGGCTTGACAATTCTTCTGATAGCCCAAATACTATAAATTTAGTTGAAGATAACAGAACAGATGGGAAAAACATATGGTTTGTAGGTAGTGTGTGGTGGTTGATATTTGTGGTACATTAGGGGAATTTATTTTATTCTCTCTCTTGCCCTGTATAACTTTTTTGATGCTTTCTTGAGTTCTTTGTGCCTTTAGGTGAGCTTAGGGCTTTTCAAATGTCTAATAACTTGGCTTTGTTCAACCAAATAATCTGTTGCTTTGTAAATCTCCTTTAGAGTTTATTGTCTGTTAACTTCAAGCTCCAGTTTGAGCCAGTAGAAGTTGGATCACTTAGAACCCACTCACTTATTCCATCTGTCCCATTAATATCTGTGGAGAACTTGAATGGACAACTGATTACTGAGCCTTCCCTTCACTCATTTGCTTTGCCAGTCCTCACTATGTGCATTGGACACTAAGAGTTGCAGCACGCACAGGAGTATGCCATGGATGCAGAGTGTGTGCCTGTATGCACAGGCTGGGAGCAGCATGGGACCTGCTGGGCAGAGGCCACCTTCCCACCAGTGCTGGACTTACCCTGCTGCTCCTCGCCATTGCTGTCTGTGGGGGATGGGAGGGTACCTCCAGAAGGGTGTGCTGCTGCCAGCAGCATGGACTGCTTCCCTTTTGGTTTTATTTAGAGAAAGCTTGTCTGTTCTGCAGGGGTGGGTTGCTGGAAAAGCACCAGAATATTAACCCCCTGATTTACTTACCAATCTTCTCCCCAACAAATTTGTGTGTTATGCTAGAGCTAAATACAATGTTCAACTTTTTGTACGATGCTAAACCTAGGCAAGTCAGACTAGGTTTAAAGCACAAATATACAAATGCTTCAATTATTTGCTTAGGGTTACCTAAGAAAAGCTACGTAAGAATGCGAGTTGTGATTACAGCACAAATTTACATTTAAGGGAAAGGAACATTAGACAAATATATAGGAAGCAATATTTGCCCATAATTTTAAGACACTTGAGAAGAACTCTCTTTTCCCTTGGAAAGGATATTTGACAGCTGGTCTTTCCACGTGTCCATAGTTTGAAGGGAAGGAGGACATCTTTGACGTAGAAAATGGACAGGGTAAAGTCCAGCTTCTGATAAAGGATGAGATCAGCCTTAAACCAAACTCAGCCTCAGCTGTCAGAATCTTCTGTCCCTGAGCTCCACCTAAGTGCCATGAGTTCAGAGATAGGCTGCTGACTGACCCAGAAGTGTCTGCCTTCTCTCTTGAAGGTATTCTCGTGATGCAGGGATGTTGTACTTGGATCAGGCTTCCTGAATATATATAAGGTTTTGTTTCTTATTCACTGATCCACCTTGTTCATTAGCTGCACATCTGCCTTTCTGCATGCCCAGAAACTACATGTGTCTGTCCTCCTTCTCACATTCAGTAATGAAATTACATGCAGTAATATTCTCAGTGTATTGCTGACCTAATATGTCCCATTTTCATGAATTTAACCAAAAACTATTTGTAGGTTTTTTACCTGAGCTTGCACCGAGGCTCTTCCTTATTATCTCAGGTTCTCAAAGCAGCCTGGTGGTACATGGTCTGTCACTAAAGATGTGGAGCATGCGAAAACTCTGATGAAATGAATGGTGCAAATATTTACTGTTTTGTAAACACTGTGTTGCCCTGTGAGGTAGATGTCATGAAGTGCACGGCACCAAGCTTACCCTGGTGAGAAAGCCAAATGTGCCACGGGGAACCAGATGCAAGAAGAAGCAGAGTTTAGGTCAATTTAGCTGAGACAGGTTTGGGTTGATGTCCATGCTGTTGAAAGCAGGATACCAAATAGCAGTATTTTTATATTTTGTACATTTATATATTTTTTTTAACTTACACAGAAGTTTACTACTTTAGTTGTGTCTGGAAAGATGCACTGCAAATTAATGGAAACCAAGGATATGATCCTGCAAAGATTATCAGTGTGTGCTTGATTGAAAGATGTGATCCCAGCCAATGGGATTCAGTTCTGGGCTCCTATTGTCAAGGATGGGTTTCAGATTTGGCTTGTGGAATTGACTGGGACAAGCTCAGTGATGCGGATTTGTATTTCAGGAGCAATGGTCAGGTTCCAGCTGGCAGAAGATCACTGTGAGTTGTCACTGAAAGCACAGCTCGAAGGCTAAGGGAAATTGTAGGAGAAGGATAATCTTTGCAATGCAATTTGGGCCTAGCAGAATTTTAAGACTATTACAATGTGCACATACTGATCAATGAAGATCCTTAACTCTGGCATCTCCCCCTTGAGGCCGGACTATAAAATTACAGAACTCTGAGAATCTAAAGAAACTCTTCAAGAACAGCATTGAAGACCCAAAGCTTCAGTTTGTAGTTGAAGGGCTTGTGGCTCCCATTTTAGCTGGGTACATTATGTCAGCCTGAGTGGCCCAGGAAATGAGGGAGCAAAGTGTGAAGAGGAGGGCTTTTCGTTAGTGTCTCTTGATACCAGTATGAGAACTGGGGTCCAGAACTTTGAAAGGTGAAAGCTAAATAACAGACCAGATAGTAATGGAGGATGTACGTTGTGCCGTGTTGCTTAATCTACCTCTGAAGGCCCACGGATAGGTGATGTGGCCGGGGGCAGGATGACTGCACCTAGGGAACTCTAAAAATTCCTCTTGATTTTTTTTACTTGATTGGAGAACACTTCTGCTCCAACTCACAGCCTTTGAAAAATCAGAATGTATTTACAAAGTGACTTTTCACACCTCAGATACATTCTTTGGAAGAGGATGCTCTATGCGTCAGATGTTTTAAAAGAATTGTTACTGAGTTTCTGATGGTAATTTTTGTATAAATATTCCATCTCAGAAATGTTTCTTTTGGAAGGATGCGGGATGTATAACTATTCCCTTGGTCTTTAAGTGAAGTGTTTTTTCAGCTGTAATTGTGTCTTTTATTCTTAAACGTACCCTTATAATTAAAAGGATACGTCAAGCTTTTGCATTCCTAAATGCTGACCCATTTCATGTGATTGGTTGTGCTTGAAGCTTTTTCTCCAGTTTTCTCTCTTTCCTGAGTTCCTAACTCATAGGTAGCCAAAATTATTTGTTTGCTACTAGTAGCTTTTCCACCCACTTGCCACACCTAGTTAGTGGTTCAGCAATGCAGTACTTCAAAATTAGCCAGAACCTGATTCTGCTTTTGCTTATACTGACTCTGTATAGCTGTAACTCCAACAGGGAGAAGGGAATCAGTCTCAATCTATAAACATTATTCCTCTGAAACATTTGGCAGTGATGTCTTCTAACCTTATTGCAGAAATTTCCTTTGTGGGATTGTGCAAAATGTATTTTACATCTGATAGAGCATTTAATGAATCCTTGGTTCCCTCAAAATTTCAATAAATGTGTCTTGCTGAAAACTTTATAGACAGCCCCGCTGGCATGGGAATGGGACAGAACAGAGCTGCAGCCTTTAAAGGCCCAAGGCTGGAATCGCCATTGCACTGCATCTGCTTGAAGGAGAGTTGTTGCCTGCAGTGGAGAAAGCAGGCAGCGAATGCCATCCTGATCCTGGAGCGATTTCCATCTGCTTTGTGCTGGTATAAATGGCTGCATGTAGCCTGTGGAGCTGGGCTTGGCATACCATTCTGGGTGCCAGAGAAAATCATAAGCAAGTAGAGATACATTGGCATCAAATAGTACAAAGAGGAAACAGAATTAATGCTCATTTGCATTGCTGTGGAAAAACAATAAAACATTGGTAACAAAAACTACAATGAAAGAGGCTTTAGCAATAGCTAAATAGCTTCATAGATGGCTGTGGATCCCAGAGCCCTTGATTCTAGAGAGTGTTTTGTAGCAAAGGTACTCAGGACTGCAGCTGTCCCTGGTGTCCCCCATGTGCCTTGACTGGGTCCAGCTCTCCCTGAAATCTTTCATGCAGCTGCCACTTCACAGAGCTGAAGACTTATAGGCCAGTTTGCTTGTTCTCTTTCTTGGATGTGGTGACTGTGATTAGCTATTAAAAGGGACTCCATTGTAAGAGAAATGTGAGCTAGTGAATGGAAGGAAAATGTTGACTTTCAAATCCATAATACTTATAATCTGTTCAAGACCAAAAATGTCATTTATTACTGAAGACTTGTATTTTTGCTGTGCTTTCTATTGTTGCAAAGACAGTCTAATTATGTCTCTGTTTGGATTTATTTATACTGCTTATACATGGGCCTCTCTTTTCCCCTGCCATTTAAAAAAGGAAAAGCGCAGGAGAATCTGGTAGCAGAGTAAGGCTGCCTACATCTGCGGTGAGGTAGTGCACAGGGCAGCCTGTGCTTTCACCTCCATGTATTGGCCTGCCAGCAACATCATTCCCTTCATAGCAGGACCATGTGCCTGGACCAAGGTGAGGATGTGCCTTGTTCACTGTAAAACCAGTCCTGGCCTCGTTTTAGCCCATGATCTATTTTCCTCACAATATTTTCCTCTTCTTCAAAATTCATCCTATAGCCTGAATTTAGCCAACAGAAAGGGAAGGGGAAAAGGGCATCCAAGAAAGGGAGGAGAAAGCAGAAGCTTTTAGAGATGTGAGAAATACGGTGTTGATGGCTGACAGGTAAGTGAAAATGAGGTGGACAAAGCAAATTGTACAGATAGGTTTTCATCTGCCTGATGCAGAATTTATGGCATTTAAATTACTGTTTGGTGCAGAGTTCCAGGTCTGGCTGGGGCACAGGGTGAACTCAGTGAGGCCATCCTTGTGTTCTCATAGTACCAGCACAGGGATGGTATTTCCCCTGCTGCTGCATTTCTGTATAAAAGTGAATCTAAACAAGGAGTTTCTGTCCAGCTGAAGTAAAATGAAGGCATAGTAAATAAGTCATTAAAATATGTCTTCAGGAGGAAGTAAAACAGCCGCTTTGTGTATGTACGTGCCAACGCCCAAAGCACTCTTGTAAAACAGAAGCAGCAGCTCTTCTCCCAGCCCCTTCCTGGTGTAAATGTGACAGCGGGTGTGATCTGCACTGGGCGTTTCTGCTCAAGCAGAGCACCAGAAGAGTTAAAGCAAAGAGCCAAATACTCTTGAAAGTGAAGAGGCAGCAGGAGCTTGGCATCTGGTTTGAGAAAGGAGGAAGTATGAGTAAATATTTGAGGGGAACAACCATTTTAGTCTTGTCATTCAGGGGCCCAGTCTATCAGGTTTTGCTGAGGCCAGAAGGATGAAGCCCTGTGTTTGTCATTAGGACTAGGTACACACAGTTCAGTGGATTTTGTACTTTTACGGCTGCTCTGTGATAATGCAAGAGAAAAAAATAATCCTTTATAGTCACTGATTATCAGGTTACATTTTATTAGAGAGATAAATGCCAGCAATTTAAATGACTGTATTAGGTTGTCCTTGAAAAAAAACAGAATTTGAAACTAAAAGGACAGTGAAAGGAATTCTTTCATTAAATGATAATGCCATATTAGTTGAAACAAGCATTGCATATTTAGAAACTTTAAGTAATTCAGTTCTTTTTAGCAAAGTATATGTGCAGTGGTTATCTTCCTTCTTTATGGACAAAAATATTTTATTGCCAGCTATTATGAAGTCCACAATCTCTAGGCAGAGATTATAATGGACTAGATACAGGGCACTATCAATAATCTTAGTTAACATTTCAATTCTATTAGCTTACTACACTGATAGTGTTCATCGTATCAAAAGTTTACGACAAGAACAACTGGATATTTACCTGTATGAAGAATTATTCTATAGGGCCATATATCACACTGATATCTGAAAGCATTTCTCTTTCATATTGTAGCTCGCTACTGCAGTTTCACTGTGCAAATGATTGCAAAGCTAGAAGGTTACAGGAGGACGCTTGTGTGAAGCTGTGTTGAGTGCCGGCTGTAGTGGCTTGTCTGTATTTGGTTGTCTTCCAGATCTCTGGGGTTGGGCTCCACCTGTGCCAAAGAAGTGTGTCGTCTAGTGGTTCCCATCCTTTCTGGAGCCAAGCCTCATGTTCGAACCCTGGCAGTGTCCCATGCTTCCTTGGATCGAGCTCCAACTGGATCAGGGTTTGGAGTCCTGGTTTCCTGCTTGTGCATGTATGCGTGCACCTGCTTTTTGATGTGAAGTGTTAGCAAGTACAGTTTGGTGTGTTAATGCAAAATCTGTCAGAGCAGGTTGCCCACCTGAAGTCAGTTTCTTAAATGTATGGCAACCACATTTCTGCTGTGATTTCTGTGATTCTGGAAACCCTGATGCAGTTTAGAAGGGAGAGGTTGTGCTGTCTCCAGCTCTTCTTTTCCCTTTAGACTGGTAACTGGACTGTTTTGTAAACTGCATCCTCTGTACCCTGACTCCATTGATGAACGTATGGAGTGTACATTCGAATAGCCTGGGGCTTCTGTGCTCTTACCATTGTCCTCAGGGGTCAAAACCTCTGTCCCTCAGATCCCTGTGCAGTAAGAAAGGTTAATCTTGTGAGTAGCTGCAGCATGAAGTGTTAGTTGAAGGCCTTCCTCTGGAAAGCAAGGTTCAACTCTGGTTTCCGGGTGGTGCTAACTGGGGAGCTGTGACGTGTAGCTGGGCTTCTAGCAGAAAAAAAAGCAAGTCTAAGGTTCCACTTTTACTCTAGTGTCCAAAGGACTGTAGAAGATATTGCCATGCAAATCATGAATATTTGGATTTCCTTCACACTTATTAGCACTTATTAGCATTGTTTTGCTTTGCCAAATTCTAGCTTGAGTTGAAACCATGCTGCAGAGAGGCAAATTATGTTGTATTTGCTTTAGCCCAAAAGACTACACAAAGCACGGGAGCTCTCCAAACCCACATCAAAGGTGAATGCACCCTCTGCTGCTCCAGACACATCTGTCAAAAAGGATAAGCATTTGCTGCTGCTTGGAAACATACTTAACCTGCCTGTTAATGTAGCAAATTACTTCTGCCCCTCTTGGCTTGGAAAAGACACTTGAAAATTAAACCTGTGTAGTCTGGGCAAAATGCAGAGCAAACTCAGGTGGCAAACAGCTCCATAGAGAATATCAGAGCAAAAGGATGTAAGAGAGACAATAAATGTTTTGAAGTATTTTATTTGGTGGCAGTGTCTTCAACTCTGCAATAAAAGGAGAATCCCCTCAACAGAGAACTTGCCCTGCTGTTGCTTACTGTACCTGTGTAGGAAAAAACTGTGGAGGCCTTCCAAGTACTGCACAAAGCAGGAACTTGTTTTGCCTAAAATCTGTCCCACTCAATTACCGTCAGGCTGAGAACATGACTTTGCTCAGTTTGTACAGCTAGCCTCAGGCTCCTGTAAATTACTTTGATCTACATGGATCCCTGAGGATCTCTTAACTTGTGAGTTGGGCTCCGCAGCCTGTTCCATGAAATGGGAAATTGTGTCTTACTGACGGGGGTCTTGCTGCCCTTTCTGATAGAGGCAGCCTGTTTCACACTCATAATCATAGGACCTACTGCTTCTCTGAAAGGTGTCTTTCCAATGGGATAACTACAATTAACGGTGCACTGTAAATGCCATAGATGAAGCCACATTATCTATTTAAATTAAAAATTCGTATTATTACTTTATAAATATCTGTTTTCTTTCTAAAATCCTCACCCCAGTTGAGGACTATGTCATTTCCTGCAAATGCTGACCAGCTGGGATTAACAGCCATTCTTTATACCAGAGGTTATCATCTCTCAGCAAAGTTCTTATTTTTTTCCCTAGGAAATTTCCTGTCTTTAGGTCTGCATTGCTTAAATGATACTACTGCTTAAATGTCAGCTGGCATACAGGGATGCTCTTCTGGCTTACTCAGTTTTGTCTGTGAGCAGGGTGGGAAATGTTCTGTCAGTTTTGTTTCTCATGGAAAATATGCTTCTCTCAACATAGATCTGCGTCTGTTTGGGGAACACTGACTTTGGGGATTTGGGGTTTAAAGGCTGTTGGGGTTTTTTTGTTTGTTTGGTTTTTAGTTAGTTTCAAGCTTAGAGCTGAAGGCTTACATTTGTTTTTTGTGTGGGAAACACCAGTTATTTTGATGGTTCCCCACCTCGTGGTTTTGCAACAGGAAAGCATTATGTTGCAAAAAATGGGTGGGGAAAGGGGATATTAGCAAAACCCAATGTTTTCTACAGAGAAATAGTCCATTTTTCTGCAGCTGGCGTGTATTTTCTATGGTTGGACCATTTTTCCTAGAGGAACTGAGATGTTTTCCTTTGGGGGATCATGAACTTCCCTTGGGCCCAAATGAGCTCTTGGTGCCTCCAGGGACTTCAGGTGCACAGTCTATATGTCCAGGGCCAGTGCTCACACTGGGATTGCCCTGCACACACAGACAGTTCCCACCACCAGTGGCCTTCCTCTGCTGGCGATATGTTATGGGATATTGTGGGAAACTCAGGTGAACCAAGTAGGAAAATGAGGCTTTTTGGCCACTGGAGCAGCTCATAGCTTGAACTGCTTTATAATGAAACATTTTTGCTTTTCTCAGCAGAGTCATTTTTATGCCAGTTATTCCACAGGTGTTTTCTGTAGGCCAACTTGTAAAATAAAAGTGATTTCTTTATGCCAATGTAGCAAAATAAATGTTGAATACTGGCATTTCACTCAGGCTCCAAACTGTGCTTTTCAGCTAAGAGAAGAGCCCAGGTTTAGATGATGGAGTATTTGTGGTTTAGCTTCCTAGTTTGACTTTTGAGGATTTACAGTACTGTAAATCTAGACTAACGTTATGTAAATCCATAGTAATGTAACTATATTTATTTCCCTCCATGGAGCTGTCTAGGTTTACACTACTGAGAATAAGAACAGTATTTGGCCCTTTAATATCTATCTCCAGATAATAAAAGTCATATGAAGATTTCACTAAATATTTGGCAAATCTACTAAAACAAGCCCAACAAACTACGCAGGACGTAGATTAATTTCCTCCACCAGCATCTGGGTTCAGCATTATAATTAGCAGCAGATCTAGTGATATGCCAAACAAAGATGTTTATGTCAAATAGCTATTTCTTAGAAAGGAGGGGAGGTGGGGGGAGGAAGAGAGAGTGGAGAGAGAGGGGGGCTTAAATTAATTGAATACCATGAAATCAGTCCACATTGCTAGCCGGGGTGATAAGCAGTAACTGCCAGAGGTGTTCGCAGATGTCAGCTAGCACGATTTTCAGTTACATTATTCAGCTCAGTTCATGACTGTATAGGCATTGCAGGGGCACAGGGGACTGCCTTTACTTTCTTACCTCTCCTAATGGCTGCTTTTCCCACTTGAAACTTCTTTTGATCTCCTGACACGTGAATCACACTTGGGCTCACTTAGGCTTTGGCTTTAAATCAACTTTACATGTTAAGTGCAGCTCATACAAGTGACAGGCAATGCTTAGAAAAGTTGGCATGGAAGCTTCCTCAAACAACAGCCAAAGCAGACATATCCACAGCCCAGTGAAGTCTCTGCATACCCACAACTGCCACAGTGGGGCTGTGTGTCTGAGGAGGACAAAGATACTTTGGTATTTTGGAATGTGGAGATCCCAGTCACTGCCAGGAACATGGGAAGGGGGGGAAATTAATTATTCAGACCTCTGAAGAAGTTTGAATTGAGCTCTGCTGCTCAGAACAGATACAGATCCGTGTGTGTGCTTGATAAAGGAAACTCCAATCTTCCTGAGATTAGGCAGTCACTCTGTGACGAAAGCAGAACTGCGAAGAGTTAATTTAATTCTATGAAT